>NC_072734.1:145557762-145829153 GCF_026930045.1 Uloborus diversus | reverse complement strand
CTAACGACTTCTCATTTATTTATTTTGAAGTAATTTAAAAACCTATTTTAACTTAAATTTTCCAAAATGCATGTTTTTGTAAACAAGTGCAAGGTTCTATTTATTAATTTTTTTTATGAAAGTAGTAAAAACTAACCCCCCCCCCCCCCTCACTTTTTGTACTTTAAAACTTTGGGACAGTGGTGGCCACCAAGTTTTTTAGGTCTGAATTATTTTGCTTTAATGACCAAATATTTCTAAATCAAATATATATTTTACTGGGTGTCCTTCAAAGTCATGGGAAATCGTGGATTTCAACTATGATCGAATTTGGTACTGATAAGTCAGGATTTTCAGGGGGGAAAAATGGTCAAAAAGTATCATATCAGAGATTTTTCTGGAAAAAAAACACAGTATACATTTAAATTTTTAATTTGCATACATTTAAATTTTTACCTGATCACTTTTTTCTAGAAAAGAAAAGGAAATTCACAATTTCTTTTTCACAAAAATAAAGAAAATTCACAAAAAATATTTTGCTTTTTCGCATAACGGGGACTTAAAAAATGAAACCTGGATTGACCCCTGATATTACTGTGACATGTGACTTTGATTTCAGCATAGCACATGTTTCAACAACTTATAAAACTTTAAGTTTGGCTTTTACTGCATTGTCAAGTGATAACATAAATTAGAACAGAACTTCACGAATTTCATTCTAGAGCACAGCTTGCCCATCGCAGTATCGGATCATGCAAAATCTTTCATTAAAAATTAGATTAGTGACACAACTATTTTAAGAAAGATTTGTGTTCATCTACAAAAAGTTTCGTCTATTTTTTTTTTTTTTTTTTTTTTAAAGAAGTATGCCTTAATATGTTTAGTACAAATTACAGTTTTACGCTCTTTTACTGTTTGTAAAATTGATTTTGTGTGTATTTTTAGACTTATTTATGCGCATGTATTGCACTTATGTCAGGTAGTGTAATTACATGTTTTTAATCGAATAGTAGTATTGCATTTTGAAAAAAAAATGTCATACGGGCGAGCTTTGTTATCGAAATTCCTGTATATCCTTTTTTTTTCAAAATATTCCTATATTATTTCGAAAAATTCCTATATTGTTTGCAGAAAATTCCTATATTTTCCATCGAATTCCTATATTTTTTTCAGAAAATTCCTATATTTTCCTATATTTTTGTTGGCAAATGTCACTTCTATCCCTGCATTACTATACTACAGTAGTAAAAAGTGAATGGGATGCTTGTTAATGTGATGCAAAGCATGTAAGTGACAAAGATTGAGTAAAGCATCCACACAGTTTGATTCTCAAACCAGCATTAATCTATTTAGTGAATGAAAAAGTCCTTTTCCTAACTGAAAAATGCTTGAGGATATTTCTGTCTGAAGAATAATGAATGTCTATATAATCTAACTTTTTTTAAATTGTGAAAATATAATGAGGCATACAGTTATAAATTGTCATTTGTCATTGTATTTTTCTAGTTCTTTAAAATTCTTTTCCTAAAAGTTACTTTAGAAAAGCATTTTCTTTCATTCATAGTAGTCTATCATTAATTTCATGGAAAAGAAGATGAGTTTGGAATGCCAAAATGCAATGGTTGTTAGAAAGTTATAAAACTGTGCAATGGGGTTGTTTTCTTCAGTCAAAAGTATTACTTTTGACTGCATCTATCAAAGTAACTCATTCTATCAAAGTAGTACTTTGATAGAATGAGTAAAAAAAATAACATGGACCCAGAAAATATTTTCATTTTCCCAACAGTTATTTTTAAATTAATTTTATAAAATGTCCGATTTTGAAAGCAAGGGGTGGTCTTGATGACGTCATAAATGATGCAATTTGGCACATCTTCCCCATTATGATAATCAAGAAGTGAATTAAATATTGCTCTCTACGCTTGCTATCAACCATTGCCAATACATGTGAGTAAAGATACAAATTAAATATTTTTCTCAGTGAATGGCAACACTGAATGGCATTTCATCATTTGTGATGTCACACGAGAGGAACATAAACAATGAAAGCACACCGATTTAAGTAATTTGTTTTAAATATTAAACTTGAACAAATTATTTAAAAAATGGTCAGATGCTATATTTTTAAGCATGCTCTTTCAGAAAAAATATACTTTTAAAATTTTGGAAACAACCCCATTGAAACAAAGTCAAGGAGTTAACATTTTTTATCTCAAAATTATTTTGCTGTTTTGTTCTGGAATTTTTACTGTATGATTTGCTTTAACTACTTGTTTTTACTAAGCTTAGTAATTAACATTGATAACAAGTTCACCTTTAGGGGGGGATTTGTGAATTTTAATGATTGTTTTAAAATAATTTGAGTTTTACTTTCTCCTGAATCAAAAGTTGTTAAACATTAGAACAGCAGAAGCCATAGGACAGAACAAATTAATGTTCTGCATGATTCAGAAGTAAAACTCTTGAAATTTACCGTTGTTCATTGATACCTCCTTCCACCAACCGAGTGGGTGCAATTTTGAGGTAATTTGCTCTCCGTACGTCTTTTTCCCTGGCCTCCTTTGTCCCCTAAGATTCACTTCTAGGACACGAAAAAGCTGTTGATATTAGAGGGAAATTTTTGTCTACTACTGCTGTTGAAAAGATTATTAGGTTTCAAATCTGAAACCGATAGTGTAACCGGAATTCCCAATATAGAGGTTGAAAGGAAATTTCATTAGGGGAAAAAGCATCGCAAAAATGTTATGTTTTATCTTTTTTTTTTTTTTCCTTTTACCAAATAAGTTATTTGTTATTCAAAAGTTTTAGCCGACATAAATTTAAAACAATTATCAACTATATTAACATTTAAAAAAATAATATTAATCCTTCTGTATGAGTAGCTATGTTTCCAAAAGCTCCATTTAAACAATCTGTAGATAAGTTATCTTAGGCTTTTGTTTTACTGATAAATATGCGTAAGTTCACCAATTTAACATTTAGAGTACAATAAACTAGAGTGTTTAAAACTTCACAAAAGTTGCATC
Source organism: Uloborus diversus (assembly GCF_026930045.1). Taxonomy (NCBI): domain Eukaryota; kingdom Metazoa; phylum Arthropoda; class Arachnida; order Araneae; family Uloboridae; genus Uloborus; species Uloborus diversus. The sequence goes on along the minus strand of NC_072734.1, from coordinate 145,826,148 downwards.
TGGCCTGCAGACTTTCCTGTTTTTAAACCGAGACTCCTGTTTTTTGCACTTTTCTTCTAGGTTTACATTTAATATTAATCTCTTTCATAACTATGCAGTGTTCCTTAACTTGTGCAGTTATGTGATTTTTATATATTCAAACAAGCCAGAATATGGTATACATTCTTGGTAGGGGTATCAAAGTGTAAAATAATTTTCCAATTAAAAAATAATTTTACAAATAAAATTGCATATGTATTAGAAAAGTATTATGGTATGTCATTTATTTATTTATTTAGGTTTTCCTTCCTTTGAAAGAACTTATAAATTATTACTTAGTTAATTTTTTGGAGCTCCTCAAAAATTTTAATTTTGAAATGCTGATACTATCCCTATTTTATGCAGTGTGACAATTTCACTTAAGATTTCCTATTCTATGAATTTCTTTTCAGATTTTATATGCTGTTCTGTCTGAAAAAAAAAAATTTAATGTATTCAATATACTATGAAATTCCAAAGTAAAGTGCTAACATTTTGTTTTTATTGATGCTGTAGATGAGTTGCCATACTTACGAGTCCCATTGCACACAGTAATCAAGTTAACACCTGTTGCTTATGGGTGTGAAATGGAACTTTTTAAACTTCCAGTAGATGCAGTGGACACACACAGGGACAAACCCAATGTAGGTGGTGTTTTTTGCAAAATTTTCCCAAGCATTTAAAAATAAGGTTAAATATGTCCAATAACAAGTTCATAACTGTAGTACTTGTAATTTCCTGCATTTGAATGACTTCGCTTAATTTTGACATGAATTTTAAAATGGCATGATTTTTGCATGCTGTTGCTCTTTTGAAGCGTTTGTCCTGACTGCATGCTCAAGTTTTTGTGCATGCTAAGGTTTTGCTATCTTGGAAAAAAATGTATTCTTGAAAGATTTTATGACTGTTCTATGCATTTAAAAAGATGTCTAAATTCATTTAAAAGTTTGTGTAAGATAAATGAATAAAGAGATTTAGGTGCTTTTCCTCCTTTTCAAGTATTTGCACTAAATATTGTTTAATAATCAGGTAAAAATTTGCTATCTGTGGTTTATATAACACTTTAAATGTCTTATTTTACTATATAAGATAGTTTGGATGCATTGGATTTGGGCATCAGAAGTTTTCAGTGCCTTTTTATTAATCATTGTTTGTTCCATGCTTTCTCTGCTAGTGTGATATTTCACCAATCGGATTTCCTTAAGATATGCATTTTTTTTTTTTTTTTTTTTTTTTTTTAAATAATGCAATCTAAGTTTTTCTCCAACTACATCTAAATAGTTTTCTATAAAAAAATTTTTATGCTCATTTGTATTCTTTCAATGAACTATTGAATCTTCCATATAAATTCCAGGACAGTTTCGTAATGCTTGAGTCCAGGATTGTCCGGTTGGAAGGTCACTGAAAATCACTGTGACCTCCCAAAAAATTTCTTCATTTGACAAATTTTGTTAAGTTATTTTGGTGAATTTGAAGACAATAATACAAAATTGCAAGAGTTTTGGTATTCTCTTCATTTTAATAATGCCTATTCTCATTTGATATAGATACTGGGCACAAAAGCAGTGTACTACCAAAATTGCAACGTAAGTCTCTGAACAGATGCCTGAACTACAAAACAGTTCTGTTCAATTCTGAGGAGAAAACTTGCATAGATTTTCTGCAGAAACTCTGCAGATTTTCTGCAAATATCTTCTAACTAAAGATGCAATTGTGCAAAAATTCTGCACTATCTCTACAGATTTCTTCAACTTAAGAATATGTAAGATTCTCTCAAAATAAACTCTTTTGGCTAAAACTGGGTGCAAAAGTCAAGTTTTATACTTCACTTGCAGGAGCATTTAGATTTACTTCGAATTTGCAGAATTTCTGCAAAATTACATCTTATAAGATATTTGCAGACAACTGCAGAGTTTTTGTAGAAATTCCGCAGATTTTGCAGAAAGTGACATCTTTGACTGTCTGCACTAATTTTAATGCCCCATAAGCAACTCGGCAGATCAGTCTGTAAATTGATTATATAAGGAGGGAAAACATTATGTTCAGCATTTTGTGTAGCCTTTAGTCATGTGCTGTAATTCTGAGGGAAAACACCGCTTCTAATGCGGTGAGATGCTTGGAAAGGTGTCAAAGCGCTCAGAACTGGGGGACAGAGGCAGCACTTTTAGATGCTGCGAATGGAGACATAGTACAAGGCTTTGAATTTTCAGTTAAGAATGTTATTGGTTTATGTGTCATATTTCCATATAGTCAGTTCAGGAATCCATTCACATTTGTAATGATTATAAATAGCCTTATGTAAGTCTACATAGTCTATGGTGGCAGTTTTTCTTTTCTTTTTTTTTTTTTAGTCCCTGCTTGTTTTCAAATTAACACTAGATTTGTTTGCGAACAATATTGTTTTTTTATATTATTTTTTTATTTTTTTATATTTTTTAATTATTTGTAAATAATATAATGTTCTTTAATACCATGTCACAAATGCAGAAATCATGATATTTTGAGATTAAAAGGCAGTGAAACCTTGATAAACCCAAGGGAGCAGGAAAACATGTTTAGTTTACAGAGTGTCAACTTACAAAAGTCTACAATTTCAACTCATACAGAGTTTCATCACTTATATATAATTCAAGTTATAAAGACTAATAACAATAAATGTTTTTAAAGTTTATGTAACAAAATTAGTACTATCAAATGAGAATACTTTGTGGTAAATAATTTTTAATATTTTAAAGGAAAAAAGTGGGTGCCTCTTATCAGTTTATTCTATTAAAGAGAACAGCCATGCTCACAATGTTGCCTTCTTTCTTCTGGGCTTCCCCATTGTGCATTTCTCCTCGAACCCTTTCCTTGCAACCGTATGATTGATTGCCCTAGTGGAGCAGATTGTGGAGGCTAAGGTACCATGATACAAGGAAGAATTCTGTAAGAGCTCTTTCCAAGAAAAACATAATTGATTTAGAAGTCTCAATGTAACATTTTCAGAAATGGTCAATACTGAATAATATCAGGAAAAAAAAAGCTGACTCGAATACAAAGTGAAAGTCAAGTTCCAAGAGTTCTTTTAAATGTTTGTCAAGTAAGAGAGATTTTTACCCATTGAAATAAGCATTAGGCCAACCATTGGAAAAATAAATGTTTTGCTCTGATAGTAGAGTCATCCAAGTGTAGTGTTTGTCATTAGAATTTTATTGTAGTTAGTAAACATTTGAGAAGGGAGAGGAGATCTGAAAGAACATTGCCTGGAAAAATTTCCTACCACGGAAGTAGATCTTATCACACTCAGGCTAAGTTTGTCCTTGACAGAGCTCCTAATTACTAAGATAGTTATTTCTTTCATCTTTTAGTTATTTATTTTAAATATGTTTGATGGCATTACTGTTTTTTTAACACTAATTTTTACTTAAAATGGATCATCCAAGTAAAATATAAATATATACTATGCTAATGCTTGTTGCTAATTCACAAGTCTGAATAAAAACCATGTTAATTACCAATTATTGTTAATAAACAGCATCCCTCTTACCTTTTCCAATCTTAGCAGAAGGCCTCTAAAATTTGGACCCATCTCCCCCCACCTTTTTTTTTTTTTTTTTTGCTGTAATTTCCCTTTTTTTCTTACTTACTTTTCTGCCTTTTAAAGTGGAAAAATAATTTCTAAAAATAGTGCAAACGAAACAATAACACTGGTGCAACTGTTGTGCTTATTGGACCCCACTGTGCTACAAAGTATTTCTTATTGTTTCACTTCACCAAAAAACAAGCAGAATTTGTCTAGGCTTCTAAATCTTTAGAGAGTTAAATGATTTTGCTGAATTGTGTCTACTTGCTTAAAATTCTCTCCAATTGTATACCTCCGAAAACTTCAGATTTCTGTATCCTGGATGACCTACAGAAAAATATCATTCTCTTTACGTAAAGAAAGCTAAAAAGATGAGGTTATTTGTAGTTTTAAGTTAAAACAATTACACCTGTAGCATCATCATTTTAGTTCTCTTTTTGTTTATTATTTTTGTGAATGGTATCCGTGGAAATATTTGTGGTGACTCAGTTGTTTGGCTAATAACGTTAAGGTTATGAGGACTGTAGAAAATGAAAAGAAAATAAAACAGCTGCATGAGGATTTAGATCATATTACTAAGTGAGCAGATTAGTGCAGCTAATGTTGGGAAATGTCAAGTGCTACATTTAGGTCATGGAAATGAGGGTACAAGCTATAATTTACAGGGTTCAGTCATTAGTCAGGCAGAAAACGTTACTGATCTGGGTATCTCTTAATAAATCAGGACTTCAGGTTTAGTCAACAGCACAGCATTGCAAGTAACAAAGCCAACAGAATGCTGTTGTTTATCAATAGACCAATTTCAAACGAATCTAAGAACTACATGAAATACACCGCCAGCTCAGTCATTTCCAGCCGAGGACTGCAGTTTCTTGCTTATTAGCACTCATTCCTTAAGAGGTTTTCCATCTCCAGCTCAGTCACTTTCCTATGCGGGCTGATGAGTGCTAATAAGCACGAAACTGCAGTCCTTGGCTGGAAATGACTGAGCTGGCGGTGTATTTCATGTAATTCTGCTTTAGCCCTGGCTATTGGGCGGTAATTTACTGAATGACTCTAAGAAACGTTCTTCTGCCTTTAATAGGAGTGTAGTAAGTCTCTCATTTTTGGAGTATGCTGTTCAGTTTTGGTCTCATTATCTCAAAAATATTTCTTATGCTTCAAAGGAGGGCTGCTACGCTAGTAAGGGAACTTACTGATCTAGATTCTGATATGAGACTTTAAAATTTTGAATACATATAGTCTCATGCAAATGAGTCATAGGGGACATGATTCTGTTTACTTTCATCAAATGAAGCAAGTTAATGGGTTACATTTTTAAAGTATGGTGGGAAAGGAGGTTGTTAATTGAAGCTATTCAAATCTAAGGCTAATTTGGAAATTAAGAAAAAATACTACTTCAGTATTATATATATTGTTGACACTTCTAACAGCTTGCCAAAAAAAAATGAGCAAGGGTACTTTTCGAGGGCATTATTTTCATTTGAGGACTAACAAATTGACTGGACCCCCCTTCTCCGATTACCAGCTAGGGAGATGAAGAGTCAGTTGTACAATCGCATATAATGCAAGAAATTACTTAATAGATTACAAGAGGTAAACTTCAACTTTGCCCAAAATGTAAAGCATGAACATCACACCATTGCAACAAAACATTACTCAATTATTTCGTTATGAGATCCAAGTATCGACTCACTGTGAACTAAACTAATCACACCTGATAGGTAGTTGAGCCAAATGTTTGAGAAATTGCAGTTTTATTTCATAGATTTTTAAAGCTAATGATTTTTTGCATCATTCAATTTGACGAATGGCTTGACAATAGCTGAAAACTCATTCAAAACCTTGTTTTTTAATTTCAACTTATCAACAATATTGTAATCAATTCATATTTACTTTTAAATTTTCAAAAATTGTTTTACCAAAAACGTTTTTTTTTATTACTAGTCGTTTCATTAAAAAAAAAAGGTTTAGTATCAGTGAAACATGAAAGACTATCTGGCATCACAGAAAAGAAAATTTTGTTTGCTTGAAATTCAAACAATTACAAATGAATCTCTTGTCCGTATTATAAAAGTAAACAGGCCATCATTTGTAAAAACAAATAAAATTATGCAGCTAATTTTTGTTCAAAAATCAACAGCTGTGTTAGTTGTATTTTGTTGGACTTACTCTTTAAACATTATTAAGGTTTGAAAAAAAAATCAGGAGACGGGAAATTAATATTGTATTTTAATAGTAAAGATTTTTAGCCGTAACTCATTTTTTTTACTAGTGTTATGTATCTATAAGTTAGCAGAAAATCAAACTAAATTTCAGTTCTTAAGCAAGAGTTGCGTATGCTTTTCACTGAACTGATCTTTCTAAATATGAATCTTTAGATTTTAAACTTTCTGTGAAGATGTACCAAGATACAAAGCTTCATTTTCTTTTTTAAATTTTAACGCATGAGAATTAATTCATGCTCTTGGTGACAAGTTTGTTATTTCATGATTTTGTAATCATACTTAGGATAATGAGTCATCAAGACTTTAGATGTAGCAAATGAAGCTGATTCAAAGTATTCTCCCCTTTTTTTGATGTAGAAAAAATTTTAAATAAATATTTCAATCTATAACTCCTCAAAATGAACTGCCGTTGTCAATTTTACTCTAAAAATATTCAATGTATTTGTTCCTAGCAATTGCAGAGGTTTAACAACAGTAACTTAATTCTTATGCTTTTATTATACAGTGTTACCCATCATCAGCCGACATGCTGGAAATAAGCGAGTTGATCAGCGTGCCCCAAAATTCACATTTTCCAACATACTGAATCATTCAGGATTCATTTTGCAATTATAAAAGTAAATTTCCCTGTTCAGTCATCAAAGCAAGCAATGATAGGGATAAACAGAAATCAAATTGCTATTAAACTGAGAAAGTGAGTTAATAAAGTCCTGCATTTGTTGATCTGCACCATGTTCTACAGTCGCACAGTAGGTTAAACTTCCATCAGAAAAAGTTCCAAATAAATTGAAATCTATCGTGTAGTGGTATCTCAAGCAAGAGAAGTAATGATAGTTTACATACTCGATTAAAGGAAGCTGTGATGAATAACACTTTCGATGCTGTTAATGGTTGTAGAAAAAATGAGTTAGATTTGACTCATGCAGGAAATGAAGAAAGTGAATCAGAGGAATATTTTTTTTTAATTTCAAGATTTGAAACTTTGTTTTGTCAAGAATCAGATTATTTAAACATGAAGCAAGATGAAATTAATTTATGCATTTGTTATTAATTTGAAATTATTTGTTAAAGCTTTAATTATGTCCAATAAAGTGATTACACAAACTACACTGCCAGCTCTTTAGCCCATCCAAGGACTGCAGTTTCGTGCTTTATAGCACTCATCAGCCCGGAATAAGAAGTCACTGAACTGGAGGCGGAAAGCCTCTTAAAGAAGCCAAGAGAGCCAAACAAACTGGTAGCTAACAAAGAATTAGCACACCAGACTAGGGACCACAGCAATGGTGCAGTTCAACTCAAAGATGCAAAATAAAGTGATTGATTCAATAGCAATCATAATTATTGTGTTTTTTTTTTCTTTTTTACAAATTTAGTTTTTTATTCAGGAATAAACTTATTTATCATTCCTTAAGTAATAATGTAATTTCAAAATATTTTAAGTTTAGGACTACAAATGTTGGCTTTGTTTTAATTCAATGATTTATTTAATTTTTTGGAATTGATTAGCTTTTTCTTATCAGAAAAAAATTAAAAATAGTATTGTTAATTAATATTTTAACAAAGTTATATTGTTAAGTTTTATTAATAATTACAAATATTTAAGACTCATTATAATTTTAAGTTAAACATTTATTTACTCTATTTAATTGAATACAGTTTTCAAATTTCGTTTTTTCGGTCATGCCGGAAAACACCAGGCCAAGGGGATTGAAAACCTGATGACACCCAAGTTTTGCGGCATGCTGGCTGATGCAGGTGTAATACAATCAAACATTTTAAATTCCATTGTTCTTTAATTCTTTATAGTTTTTTTATTTTAATAAATACTCTCATTCGGGGTATTTAGCTTCAAAACTGGAGCTTTAACTTAGGCAGTAGAAGGGAATAGAACTCAATTAACAGCAAATACATTGCCTCACAATTTCAGTGTTTTTCGTAGGAATCGTCATTGAAATCAAACATGGAGAATGGATACCATTCCAATGCGGGGAGAAGTTCACTAAGAAAGTAACATGTAAGTCATTATCAGTTTTCAAAATCACTCATGCTTACATTGTTCATGAAATTTTCCTTTTTTATAACTTTACTTAAAACTGTGTTGCCAGTAGTCATAAATCATATGGAATTAAATAATTGAATCGCTAAAAAATTTTGATTTGATAATTTACTTTGGTTTTGGAGATTTCACCTTAATTTATTTGTGATTATTTTCTGGGTACACATACTGGTTAACTTGCCTGAAATATTTCTCCTTAAATTCATTTGAACTAAGTTAACTTTCAACTTCGAAAATGCTTTCCAAATATGCTGTCTCAGCTCTGAAATGGATGAAAAAAATATTGATCTCCAAATTATAATAAAAATGTTGAATAGTAAAATGTGATGTTTTTGTTTTTTTTTTTTTTCAAAAGATGTATAAAAAGTCAAAATGTGTTAAAATAGACTTACAATTCATGTATTCTATCAATATTTATCTACTTTTCTTTTTAAAAAAGATTTTCTTCGAGTTTCAAAATTACATTCAAAAAGGATTTAGTAGAAATTATTTTCATTCACCTTTTCATTGCTCTTTAGTATATATTCGCAGTATACTTAAAATGATGTTTGGAATAACTATATTGTTAATAACTCGGTATATAGAAGGTTTTTGTCAAGATAAAGGGTTATTTGCAGGAAATTGGAACAAAATCAAGGGTTTTTAGAGAAAGTCTTAAAACCAACTATAAAATTTATGTTAAGGAAGCTTTTGATACATTTTATGCACATTGGATTTATATAGATTAAACATTAATTTTGTTGAATTATTTACTTTCAGTGGTATATTTAAAAGAGCATGGTTTGATACCCCAACTATACTCCATGATGAGATAAATAAAGGTAGTAAACATTTGACTCGTTCGAGTTTCTAAAACTAAGATTTAAAAAAATTTGCAATCATCCAATATGTCTCCTAAAATTGATTTATTAAGTATCTCAATTTCACAAGAAAATGACCGATTTTCAATAAATTTCCACTGTACCCTACTGGTCCTCCCACCTGACCCTACCTTTCACGATAGTGAAAGGTAGGGTCAGGTGGGAGGAAAATTATTACTGAATAATATTCAGAATAAATAATAAATAATACTGAAATAATACTGAAATATAAATAATACAGAATAAATAATACTGAAAATTATTACTGAAAAAAAGTTATTTAGATTGAATTTCTACTCACACAACTTTAAATTACTCAGAATCTTCCCTTCATTTTTATTTTAGCTGACAATTTTTTTTTCTTTAGCTCAACTCATAGTATTAAATAAACTGGTTTATGTATGTGTTTGTGTTACACTGAAAGCCTGAAATCTGGTAAATGTCTACATTAGCCGGGGAATATCAACATTCATACCCGAAAGACATCAGCAAAAGACCAAATACTTTTGATGAATCACTGATAAAGGTAGACTTTTTCCAATTTCGGTCTTTCACTGTAACATATTAATAAATATTTTTGAATTCAGTTATTGAACTGATATTGATTATTCAGTTTTCTGTTGTCAGTTTTCAGTATCAGATCCTGAAAATATGGAAATGTGCAGAAAGTTTCAAAATTTAAGCAAAAAAAATGTATTTCATCACTTATGTTTTTTTGTGTATGTATATACAGTTTTTCTGTAGTTGCCTTTGTGTGTTTGGAAAGGTGACTTGCCCTGCATGCCCTTTTCTTTTTGTGACACCTTTTTGTCTGCAATGCAAATAACTGAAACTTTTTAATTTTCACCCTTTTCCATAAATTAAATGTCGACAAATGTGAGAAAGATAAAACATGGGAAAACAACTTGGAAACTTTTTGGTGCAAGAATGGACTAAAATATTTTCCGAAAAAAGAAATTAAGTGCAGCTATTTTTATTAATGCTTCTAATCTAAACATTTCCCTCAATTTGTTCTTGTTAACAGTTAAGAGATTAGGATTTGAGCTACTCGAATAATACACTGAACCGCACATATACATGCACATAATTGAGAGAAAATAGGGAAATAGAATTGGAGGGGGGAGTCAACCAAAGAAGGTCATTTTGAATCAATGTCTTTTTCCTCTTTTCTAGACAGTTCCTTGCTTTTTTTCATTTCTGGAGAGATTTTTCGTGTATCTCGTTTAATTTAACATTTATTTTATATAATTAAACTAGAAGTAAGTTTCTTTTGCTAAATATGGTAAGTCTGCTAATTTATTCAAACCTCTTTATCCAGATATTCCTATGTGAAGTATCTCCTCCGTGTTGGTGGTAAACTTAATAACTCATTTAAGCATCATTTCAAACTAAAAAGTTAATCCAAATTGTATCTATTTAATTTCACAGACTTCAGTTATGCCTTTGTTTTTACGATGACTTCCAAACAATATTCAAAGTTGTAGAGCTATAACAGAAATATTGCTTTTTAGTTTAAACATGTTGGTAAATACAGTTGACTCTCTGTTTAACGACTTTCAAGGGACCACAAAAAATTGTCCTTAAGTAGAATGCTTTTAACACTAAAGTGAACCATACGGGACCGTGTAAAGCTGTCGTTAAATAGAGAAAGTTGTTAAATAGAGCGTCGTTAAACAGAGAGTCAACTGTATCTCTAATACTGTAACGGATCCAGTGCGACTTCCACTTTCTTGAAAGGACGACACAGTTCGTGTGAAAAATACAGGAAATTCATTTACACTATGTACAGGAAAGATCGTCAACAATTGCTAAATTAATCATCAGCAATTAAGCAAATATCACTCAACACCATAAACTAAACGGTTACACACGTATTGACTTCCAAATACGAAAAACAACACAGCAAAATGCCTCGCAATAAACAGAGCTAATACACTCTCAGTACAAATTCTCAATTGAAACTGAACTTTTTATCATGCGTAACAGCTTTTTTTACACACCGAAAGAGAACTCTCAAATATTCCACAAGATTCCCGAAAAATCATAGACCGCTTTTTTATTTCTTTTCCATTCACAAATTTTATCATTCAGAAATGAGGGGACGTATACTTCAGCCGAGTGTACGGGGCCGTATATTCATTACAAGAAACTATTTACAGGTTACGTTGCTACAATAATTTTAGATAAAAGATAATTTAGTATACGCCTAATTTAGCTAGATTACGACAAATTAATCATAAAAATAATTACTATTTACAGAATTTGTAACAATGCTCTATTTGAATTGTGTTCATGAAAATGTGGTTTCAACATTATGGTCAATGTTAACATACTGCTTGTGCATTCCTTGTTGTAAGTTCTTTCTTACTTGTTGAATGTGATTTTTTTTTTCATCTTGAAATGTTCAGTATCATGTTAGTTTACCTAATAAAAAAGTGTTTTTATTTATTTTAATTGAATTTAACCCAAGTCTACAGTGCATGAATACATTCCCAGAATTTATTTTGTTTGTGTGTCATGTTTGCAAAGGGTTACAGGAAAACTTTCACCATTCTTTGTGTACTTTTTCTCAGTTGTCCAGTAATTCCTCTTATTTCTTGCAGGTTCCTGGCTATTTGGAAGAAAAATTTAGACTTAAGCAGAATGATGAACAGAATTTAGGTATCAAAGTCAAAGAATTTGAAGACAAAAAACTGTTTCTATATGATTCAACAACAACTGTGTATTGATCTTGTGACGTGCCAATTAAAATATGAGCTTTATACTTTGTTAAACTATTGTTGAAATCGATCTGTTACAAATTACTTTCTGTTACTTATGTACAACTGCAAGGTGCAAACTGGGTGATCCTAATTTAACTATTTCTGAAACATTATGTGTTGCTTAATTTTCTGTTCTAAATTAGCAAGTAGATATATCATTAAATATATCATTAATTTTAGTACCAGTTGAAAATATAGCTGGAGGAATTTAAGAGTAGGAAATAACTTTTACTCGAAATAACAAGTCAATTAATTTATGTGTGGTTTAAAAATGCACTTCAGGATAGCCAGCAAAAGTTTTCCAGGCAGCTTAAGTTTCATTTTTTAATGTGCTAGTCATTCTTCAAAAATATTCTTTTGTTTCAATACTCCTTAATTATTTGAAATCCTTTTTTTATAAAGAATTTTACATCTTTGATTATTTTGCTGAGGAAGAAGCAAAAATGTCGTGCTTGTAATTTTGAAGGATTTTTTTTAATTGGGAAAAAAATAACCAATAGCAACTAAAAAAAGGACAATACTGAAATCATAAATTTTGTGAATTTCAGAGACTTACATGTAAGGGCATGCTTTATTGGCAAAACATTGTACATAAATTCTGTGTATCTGCTTGAGGCTGATCTATAAACATACTAATGGGCATGATTCCTTCAACATTTCAGCTAAATTTGACTCAGTCTACCTTGATCCCTGCTTTAATTTCACTCTTTCCCCTGACTTTTTTTTAATCAATCAAAAAAACACTGTTCTTTATTAGTCATCAATTCTTTTAACTTTTTATTTGCACCCTTAAGTCATAGTAATGTAATTTTAATGAAGTCATAATCGTTAAAGATGATTAATTATTCATGAGTTAAAAAACTCTTTGACTACTAATGATAAACGATGTGGCAAAACCACAAATGTCATTATTTTCTGAAGGTTAATGTGTGAAAATATGGATTGTTATCAGAACAATATATGCATCAGTGTGTACCTATTATAAATGGAGGCTGTGAATGCTGTGCAACTTTTATGCACAAATTTATTTTCGCAATATAACATTGATATTCATGGTCAATTTGTGTATAAATTGACATTCAAATTTCTTAAGTGTCAAATTGTATAAAATTTAATTTCCATGCATAAGTCAAATTTTATTTTGCGGGAAAAAAATTGTTTTGCAATTGTTAATGGGAAAATAATAATAATAATGCAGATATCTAGACTTTAAATGTTCTTTAAATTTTTATTAAGTAATTGTTTTCTATAATTAGCTATGGTTTTTCATCCTTCTGTATTTATTTTCAAAAACCTCAGAAACTTCTCCTATTTTGCAATGTTTCTCTCAAAACTCCCAGAAGAAGATTTGCTGCCTTGCGAATCTTGTTAAATTCTTCAAGTTATGAATGAGTGTGTATGGTATTCAATGAGTTAAGGTCTACTTTTAAATCAGTTAAGGGTTACAAAAATATTTTTTTTTGCACTAAAGATAAGCTGTGTTCTTGATACTTTAAATCATTGATGAGTTTATTAATAATAACTTTCAATGTAAAAATCTCATTTTAAATCCATATCTGATATATTCTTCGTCTTAAAATTTTGATAGATTCAAGTGGTGCTATTATCGAAACGCCTTTTAATTTATACTCTTTTGTCATTTTAATATTATTACTTGTACAAGGATACTAAAGATGTTATTACAGGGTTTATACACTCCTTCAAAACTCCTCTTATACTCCTTCATTTTGGTTTTAACTCCTTCAAAACTCCTTCTTTTTTAGATCTAGACTCCCTAATCATCTTCTATGACAGTAATTTAAAATACTTCAGTCAACAACTTGACTTCGTCACAAGCGCGAAGGTATAAGAGTGATTTTAATGTAATAATTTGATATATTTCCCCATAAAGATATGATTTACAAATTGGTTACAGGAGTCATAAAAGTTGAATGTGAAAATATTAGATGACAAAGACATTTCATAAGTGTAAATCATGCTTAAATGGTGCTTGGCTATTTTTTTTTCCAAGTTTTATGGTTATTGCTTTTTCCTCCACATACTCTCAGCAGCAAAAGTTTTGTCTAATTAATATTTAAATATATACATAAGTAGATGTGATATATTAAATGATTGTATTAAAAAAGCAATTGTTTAGTAAATTGCAGTTTTGACATTGTAAAAAGAATCATCCACAAGTGATGTCATGCCTTAAAGAGGAGACAGGCTCATGAAATTGTGACAAGGGGAAGAGAGAGAGTGCCAAAAAATGACATCACACAGTTATTATAACAATATGTTTATGAAAAAAATGACATGTGACAAGGGAAGGAGTAAGGTAAAGTGTGACGAAGGGGGTCAAATCTGTCGAAAACGAAGTGTGAGACCATTTAAGGATAACCCAAAAGTATTCCTTCAAAATCTCATTTTACTCCTTCAAAACTCCTTCATTTTATTTCTAAAAGTGAGTACAAACCCTGTATTAGTGGTTATTTGTTTGAATTATTGTATATGCTTTTTGAAAATTCTTTTAAAAAAATGTATTGCTTACATTTTGGTTTTCTTTTCACATCTTCTTGGTAGAGCTATGTTATACTGTACTAAACAGTGAGTGTATTAGGATCACCCAGTGCATGAAAAATCCAAGCTCAGTTGAGCTTCATTAGTACAAGAAAAGCAATGAAATCTTCTAATAGTTTGGCTTAGCCTCTGCTAGTCTGAAATTGCTTGAATTATAAAGTTCTAACAAAATATCATGCAACTTCAAAATCAAATCAAACAATACTGGCACCAATCACACATTTGGAAACTATATATGAAGTAATAATTCAATTGAATTCTTACACATTTCTAATCTGTATAGATAAAATTTTAAGTGAGGTGTTTTGTTTTCTGGTTGTATCTCATAAAATTTCGTCACATTTTTTTTACTCTATGTAGTTTATTGAATTTCATTTCTACAATAGCAACCTTCCTTCTCTCTGTAGAAGGGTATTGGAAAGCAGTATTTTCCACTTAAGGTGTAAGCATGAAGATAAGAGAAATTTGGAATGAGCGAGGTAAAAAAAAAATGTTCAGGATTGGTCCAATCTGCCCTGTTTGGAAACAGCATAATTATTGATTTAAAAAAACTTCGCAAATATTCCATCAGTAATTACTGAATCATTTCTATTTTTGCATGAAAAACATGAAATCTCTAATACAAAAAAGAATAAATCACTTTAGAGCTACTTAATCCCACAACATCATGGTCTTGTACTAATTGTAAGTTTGGCTGCTTAAATTTTTCATACTATTTTGAATTTGAAAGAAATAATAATGGGTTCCTAACACTTTTATCTTTTTTTTTTAATTGATTTTTTTTCAAAAGAAAATACTTAACTATTTTCAATCCAACTACATATGTTTTCTATGTAGTAATTACGTAATTGTGCCCGGCTACTTAATCGGAGCTTGTTAAAAGCTGTACATTTTCAGTATGCACTATATTCGTACTTTCTCTTTTGGCAATCTAAAGTGCTCTGAATTTTTATTTTATTAACTGGAACCCAGATTTATTACAATTTATCTGCAATGTATTTTAAATATATAATATTGTTTTTATAGTGTTTATTGTTTTTATGAATTTATTTACTTGTTATTCTATATTTTTGTAATTTTATTTTGCATTTTACTATTTTGTTTGTTATATTATTTTTTACTTTTTATATTCACGACAGATTTTAATGAATTATATTGTTCTTGAAATATATTGTTTATAGTATATTCAACCCCCCAAATAAAAATTGAAGAAATTTTTTAAATAATCATAAAGTTTGGACTTTATTTCAAAAAGAGTTTATTATATATGAAACCAAAACTTATGTAAAATGTTTTTTTAATGCAATTTTGGAAAAAAAATTGACTCTATGGTAATTGTATGAATATTTTGAGAATTCAAAATTATATTCAATATAAATTCATGCATTAGTTTGATATGGGGGTTTGATATTTTGTGTGTGTTGAATTTGATGCATATTGTCCTTGTTTATTTTGAATTAATTCTTTCCAAGGGTTTTGCCAATGTTTTGAAATTCAACTTATTGTATAAGTGATAAATTGTGTTATTCAAAATAAACTATTATCAACTATGTGAGAATTATACAGTTATTGAATTATTCTTGCAAAGAATATTGGATAGCTTTTTTTCATTGCTTTTCTCCTCCTCATTAAAACAAATTGGACATTCTATTTTTTTTTTTTTTTTTTAAATTTAATCAATCATTTATTTTATGTAAGTGAAATTCTTACCTATTCTAATTGCAATTATTTTCTCCAATGAATTGGTCTATTTGTCCAAGGATATTAAGGATGTTCATTAGTGTTTCATTGTATCATTATGTTGTTGAAGTTTAGTAAAATTTTTTTGCCATAACATTGACATAATTGCAACCAAAAAGGTATTAATATAAAGGAAAACTGTCAACATAGTTTTGGGAGACAATGATTCATGGTTTGGTTAAAATTTTCAAATTTGTGTCAGCCCTTTAGTTACCATTCTAGCTATATATTATTGAAATAAGAAAAATAGTTAAGTTAGTCAAGTTTTCTTTTGACCTTTCTTTCTTTTTTTTTTTTTTTTTTTGGCAATGTCAATTAAATTTATTTTTGTCTTAAAAAACTTGTTTACATTGTAAACAAGTTTATAATGCCATATTTACAAAGATTTAATTTTAATTTTAACCTTGTAACACCTTTTTCTTTTGTGGGGGAATCTAAAGTAGTTTTTAAATTATTCACAGATAGAAAATCTAATGTGGAAGAACAAATTCATTTTTACAGGCAACTACATTTGTTATTGAGTTTAGAAATAAGCATGTACAATTATTGAGTTATGTGTTTATTTGTCGAGAATGTCCAAAGATGCTGAAAACATGTGATTAATATATATATAAATTCGATTGGTTTGTAGTATCTACTTCTTACAACACATATCACATCAAATAGCATTTGCCACAGGGTATTAAAACAACAAAATTAGTAATTTTCAAGCTCACTTTGCTGATTCAGTAAATGTATTTGTTTTAATCTTTTTTCATCTTCTTCAATCAAAAGTTTTAGTGAGATAATAAATTTAATTTCATTTGTGGTTACATAAAATTATATCCCCCCCCCCCCCCCCCACTATCTGAGATTGTGGCTTAGAATTTTTTTTATTTTGTTGGTTTTATTACTGACTAATGCTTTTGCATTTCTTTAAACATTAAAGTTCTGCTGTTTTTGTTATAGATCTGTTAAGTATTTCTGTTTAATGGCTATAGTGACATATGTATGTTTAAATAATTAATAAAGTTGTTTAAAATGCAAATTGTGTGTGATTCTTTGGTTTACACTGTCATCATTTTTAAAAATACAGTGAAATCTTGTTACACTGAACTTCAAGAGACCTCAAATTTTGTTTCCTGTAAGTGGAATTTTGTATTTAAGAAAGGTAATGGAAATTAATTTGGGACTGAAGATATATTTTGTTTTGGTATTCGTTGTAACAGGATTTTCCTGTGTTCATTTTTCTCGAAATTTTTTATATTTTCCCTAAAAGTGATTTAAAAAAAAAAAATTGCATATACATATTTTGGAAATTCCAAGTTGTCTTTGCCTCGGGTGTTTTTATTTGTTTTATTGATCTATTTGAATTATCTTTCTATTTTGTTGATTATTTTAGTTGTGGGCATGTGTAGTGACATTGAACTCTGTATGAATTAACTACATAACTGCATGAGTGCTTGTCTCTAGAGCTAACTTGGTTCTGGCGAAGTTATTTAATATGAAAATTATAGCTTCAATAATGTGTAACATGCTTCTCCATATAACCCATAAATTTAATGCTTGCGTGTGAGCATGACTGCTAAGTGCTTTTCCATCATTAAAGTGATTAAAATTAGTAAATTATGAAGGCTCAATGTGAAAAGTTTTTGCAACAATACTTTGAAAGAATTTAAATGTTTTTTAGTGCATCTTAAATATTAGACTTTGCACAAAAAAGTCATGTTATGTGTGGATAAAGTATTACTAATTGAGCTATAGTTAAAATGCTTTAATTGTTACTTTGTGCTCATTATTTTTTTATGGTAACTTTTTAAATCTGCTTACATTTTTTGCGAGTTTTTATTTATTTTGTGGTCAGTTATATATCTGAAACAAGAAGCAAAAATAAACAGCACATTTTTTTTTCTTTTGTGTGTGAAAAAATTATTTCATTATTTAATATTTTTCATATCAGCCATTTTTATTATTTTTCTGCATTCATAATTTTAAATCATGATTGCATGATTATATTTTAAAAATCTAAAGTACATTAGTTTTGATGTAACTATAAATCTTACAGAAATTGTGTATAATTATAATTATTTAGTATAATTATATTTTCTGAAATTGAATATTTAACTATTTTGTATTGCAAAACATATATACAGCCATACATATTCTTGGCAAAGAAAATGTGTAGGGAAATGAATCTTTTTATCCCAAATAAGTTAAGATAGTTTCTAATTTGGTAAATTAAAATTAGTGTACAAGTTTCCTTCAAAAAATTATTAAACTCATTTTATATATTTTTACTAACCTATAAATTTCACTAAAAGTCTGAAATTTATTGCAGAATTGTGATTTAGAAAGATCAACAGAAGAAGCTCTTCAGACTGTACCTGAGCATTTATGAACAAGATGTTTTTAGCTTTTATGTTTAGCTCATTAATTTTCATTTTAATCATTCCCAAACATGAACATATTAGATATACTTAATGCATGTTGCCATATGTATAGTTGAAAATTTTTAATTTTTTATGTATATGTAAATAATAGAGAATTTTAATTAGTGATATTTTTATTACTGTTTTGTCAGCTATGCAATTAATTTAATGTATATTTATTATTATGCACATATTATATACAAGATGCTGCATTCTAGAGTACCTTTAAATTATGAAATGCTTTTAACAAAGGCTTGTAATAAAATGTGAGACTTGCCTAACTGCTTTTTTGTTTTCAGCTGACTCCCATGTATATAAATATCTACAGATGTTTATGTAATGTGCAAGTTATGTTTATAAAAATTATAACTAATATGTGTTTCTGATTTTAATAAAAAAATTTTATATTAATTCTGTTTATTTCTTATCTTCATTGCAACTTAGTGTGGTGCCAGTACGAAGAACTGCAACAGATGAAGTTTTTAGGTGCTAATATACTTGGGATATTTGTTTCTTACTAATTAGTTTGAAAAGGCTCAGCACAAGTTGCCTCAGATTGCCAATAATACTAATAAGAACCAGTAGCTGGAATCCGCTTTTCTGCTTTTCATTTTTATCACATCAAAAAAAAGAAAAAAAACAGTTTAATTTTATTTCATGGAATTGCTCTCATCCTCCCAGAGTTCTTTTAATGTGCCCAACTAATTAATTTTTGAGCACAACCCTGCAAAATGGACCAACGTGCCCCATGGCCCGGGTACATTGGTAAACATTACGCATACAACTTCTGGAACAATTTTAGTGAAAAGATTATCCAATATTTTAACCAACTTTGTTTGTTTTCTATTCAGAATGAAAACCATCAAGTTTAAAGATCAATATAACATTTTAATTTGAACTACATATTAATTGGACCAATTTTTGATTTGCTATTTATGCCAGGGCCATCTACATTTTTGCTGGAACCAGTGCAACTTGGATCTTTATTAAACTTTACTACAGCTATTAAAGCGTATTTTTCTTCAAAGTTCTCGAAAAGTTGTGGTTTTTGTGATTTTAAAGTGGAGGAACGTACTACAGGTTCTTGGTCTGGAAAAATACTTTTTTCCCCCCTTTATGACAAAAAAATAATGAAACTTCAAATAATGTTAACTAAAAGAACTTAGACACTTATGGAGAAGAATTCAACTTATTGCTCTGAAACCAAAACCGTTTATAAAAACAAAATTTGGGACAAATTCAGCACTGCTTAGATAATTTCTGAAATAAAATTGTTAAAATAACTGTAGCATGTGATTTCATTCTGGGATTTGTAGGACTAAAAGGGCTGTTTGTTGGTTATAAATTCAAGCATGAAATATTAATCTTATCAAAATAATTGAGACTGGATTAATATTTCATGCCCTTAGGTTCAGCCGAGCTTCAACTCCCCCTATATGGTGGACAAGCTTTTAAACCGAGGACTTGAGCCAAGGAAAATGCCGAAAACCTGTATTATTTGAAAAGTTCAAAAGAGTAAAATCCACAAATCTACTCTTGTTTAGGTACAGCCTTTAAATTAACTTTATTAACGTAATTAACTACTACAGGTTCATAACTACAGTACTACCTCGTTTATCTGGACTAACTGAACTAACAAAACAACAATAATAATATTTAAAATAATAAATTGAATAAAATGAACTGCTAAAAATAAAAAAGGGATAAGGAAATTGGGGGATGGGGACTTTGCGCCATCGAATTTAGGGGGGATGGGCACCCATGCAACAAAATGACTTGGCATTGATTACAAGACATTAAAAACGATCTTTTTTTTTTTTTTTCCACATTTCAACCTGAAAAATTAGTTCAATATCTTTCTATTTCAAGCAAGTGTGGTTTTTGGATAAATTTTCATTAACACTAACTAGCAGTAGGACATAATAAAAAATTGAATAAAAAAAATAATCGCTTCGTGTTTCCTTCCCTTCATCACATGGTCTTCGAAGAAAATGTTTTCTTAGAATTGAGATCAAGGTCGAACCTGTCCCCTGCAAAAAGTGTACATGTATGTTATTTTCTATCCAAACACAGCTGTTTGAAGAGCAATCTTCGAACAAAAAAAAAATCTGCAATTCGAATTAACCATCATTTTCAATTTCTCCAAAACTTCAAGGCCCATTTTAATTTTTTTATGGTACGTACTGCTCTCTCTTTTCTTTTTTTTTTCTTTTTTTTTTTCGTAGAAAAAGGCATTAAGTTGAACAGCTATTTTAGGTTCTCTCAAAAAGTATTTGAAGCACCCTCATTAGAAAAATACCTTTCAAATTTCTGTTCCCTTTAGGGGGCCCCTGCGAAATCGACACTAGAGTTTAAATTGGTATCAGATATTTTTTCTTTTCTTATGTTTTCTCTTAGCCTAAACATGAACCTTAAAACGGTTTTAAAATGTATTCGTTTACGAAGCTGTTTGAGTTTTTCGTTAAAATAAATAATTTTAAAATGACTTTTATCCCCCTATTTTCAGCGTAAAATAAGCCTTTGTCGAAAAAGCGGATGTTATAAGAATGTTTTCAGTATTTCATTTTTATTTTTCATAGTTTTCATCAACTTGCTACGAGCTAAGTTAATAGAAGAACATTTCAGACGAAAATAATGATATTGCGCTATTGATAGTATAAATTTTCGACTAAATGAAAAAAAAAGTATTTTACTATTTATTGACAGTTCACAACATAAAATATTTTATCCATATTTTTCTAATACATTACATTACTTCTAAGTTGTCATATATGACAACTGAAGAGAGGATTCTAGTTTCTCTCTCCCTCTCCACCATAGAAGAAATATCTTGATTTTGTTTTATTGATTATCTTTTATTTTGCAAAAACTGACCAAAAATGCACTAAAAGTTAATAATTTAAGTTCTTAAAATTCAAAACTTTTCTTGTTTCTTGTAGAAAATTTTTGAAAATTTCATTGTTATAAACATTAGTAAAATTTGCATTTAAATGAATGTGTACATTACTGAAGGAAGACGTCAGGGCCGGATTTAGCTTTTGAACCGCTCCATGCTAAAATGAAAAACTCCGCCCCAATTGAACTTTGTCCCCCCCCCCCTCCCCTCCAAACAAATGGAGATGGTATTCTTACATTTTTTAAGAACAATGCAAGAAATGGCATGCGGTAACTGAATTATTAAATGTAAATATTTATCATAATTTTGACTGATAATGTCTCGTTTCGAAAAAAAAATAGCAATATCACTTACAAGATCAATTATTCTTACGGAAATAGGGGGTTCGGAGATTCTTTCATGGAGAATTTTTCAATTTGTTCCATAAACGCAATTTTAGCCGATCTTTGGAGTGCAAAGAGTTCTGTAATAGGGTAGAGGAACGACTCGTATACTGCTTCAAGCGGCGATAAATGTTTTTTACTGTGTCAAATTGCTGATATTTTTCCTCAAATGGAAATAACGATGGAATCTGTTGGGAATTTTTGTTAAATAATTTGAGGTTAAACTGTATCAAAAGTTTTAATGAATGATGTATAAAAACATAATGCACTGATACAGAATACATTGATTTTCAACAGATAAATCGGGAAAATTTTAATCGGTACTCAAGAACAACAAAAAACTCTACATGTTTTATTAAACAGATTAATAAATAGTGTTTAAATTGTTGGATCTTACTTTATAACAGGTTTGATAAAAATCAGGATTTTTAAAAATATATATAAAAACACGGATTTTTTTATTTAAATAAAATTTTTGAAATTTAAATTTATTTAAATATAGTATTTGATATTAACAAGTTAAAATGCCTAAGTTAGATGTTAAATTAAATATTTCTTTTCCTATCTCAATATATAAAAATCTTGCGGACGTTTGTCATCATAAGGCTTTTAAACGGCTGGACCGATTTTGATCAAATTTTTTGTGTGTAATTAAGTTGTGGCAAGCATGGTTTCGAAGCACGATGGATCGAATCGGAAACGTTTTTGTTAATTAATTTAAACATTGGATGGTTATATCTCCAAATGTTTAACCAATTGAGCGAGAACGGGGTGGTTTCCTTCAGTTAAAAGTACTACTTTTAGTCATTGAAAGGGATAGAATGAGCAAAAAAAATTACATGGACCCAGAAAATTCTTTCATTTTCCCAACAGTTTTTTTTTTAATTAATTTTTTAAAATGACCGATTTTTGCCAATACACGTGAGTAAAGATGCAAATTAAATATTTTGTTCTGTGAATGGCAACATTGAATGACATTTTATCATTTGTGATGTCACACGACAGAAGTAAACAAGAAATCGCACCGATTTAAGTATTTTTTTTTAAATATTAAACTGAAATAAATTATTTAAAAAGTGGTCAAATCCTATGTTTTTAAGCATGCTCTTTCAGAAAAAAAATACTTTTAAAATTTTGGAAACGACCCCACTGAAATAAATATTTAACCCGTTGCCACAGGACAATAAAAAAGCCAGATCTGCTTTATGTAATGAAATTTCCAACTGTGATATGTCAATTTGTTGAGAACTAGCAGTACCCGCACGGCGATGCCCGTGCTAAGAATTTAAAGGAATTCCGTTGAATACCCCCCCCCCTTATGTGAAACAATCATTTTTCAAACCTTTTGAAGTCTCTTTGGAATTTAAATCTATTCGCCAAGACATTTTAAAATATTTACAGTAGCTTTAAAACTCAAAATAATTGTCCAACTGTATCGTTCATCGCTTAACGCGCCAAGCAACCACGCTGCGATAACCCTACCCTTTAGCGAGTGAAGCGATTTTTTATCTGCAATTTGAAATGTTTCAACAAATAACCAAAAAAGACATCAAATAGTATCTTTCAAATGTAAAATAATTCCGCAACTGTTGTTTGTCGCCAAACCCGCCAATCGACCACGCTACCGTACCCCAGCTCTTAGCGAGCGAAGCGAACTCCAATTGATTAGCTATCCCATCTGTATAACAAAAAAAGAAAAAAAAATGCCGTG
The DNA here is from genome assembly GCF_026930045.1 of Uloborus diversus. Lineage (NCBI taxonomy): Eukaryota > Metazoa > Arthropoda > Arachnida > Araneae > Uloboridae > Uloborus > Uloborus diversus. Next base: position 145,802,965 of record NC_072734.1, on the reverse strand, counting down.
GGACATTCGAAAATCGTCGTCATTTAAAAAAAGAAGAAAAAGTCCTATATTTCATTCAGTTATAAACAGATCAAATGTTTCTTTGGAATTCAAAACAATTCGCCAAAACATTGAATTACATTTAGAGTTGCTTTGAAACTTAAAATAATCTACCAACTATTGTTATCGCCTAACTTGCCAAGCTACCGCAATACCGGAACCCAGCATTTTTGCGAGTGAAGCGGATGTTTTTTTCTTTTTTTGCAATTAAAAACGTTTCGCCAAATAAACGAAAAGTAAAAAGTTCCGCAAATTTATTGTCTATCGCCGAACTCGCCAAGTGACCCAGCTGCCGTAACCCAACCGATTAGCGACTGATGCGAACTCCGATCGATTAGCAACATGATGAGAGACAAAAAAGTTCCTTGATTAAAAGGAATCCTCTTTTTCCCTTCTGATGTAAAATAATCAATTTATTTTACTAAAATGCGTAAACAGCCTTTAAATAGCTAAAAAAAAATTATTTGCAATTATATATTTCGTCAAATGAACAAAAAATTTATCAAAATTACATTAAAAATTGTAAAAAAAATTTCGCAATTCTATTGCTTATCGGCAAACGCGCCAGCGACCGCGCTACAGTAACCCACATAAATAGTGAGCAAAGCGAACTCCGACCGATTAGCGATCCAATGTTTTTAACGAAAATGTTTAAACGAAAATTACCCAGCAGAAAACGACGTAATTAAAAAACAACATCTAGGACGAAAAGGAAATCTTGTATCCCGTACCCCGTAAAATGTAAGAACATTTAAAAAATATGCTTATATCGTCGTCATGCCTGCTCCGTCTTTTCTAATTTCTATTTTAATGGAACGTTCGCATTTAGTTATGTTTCGATTTGTTCATTCAGCGAATAATTTTACATGTTACTGGATCATTTACAGTCTATTTGGCGAATTACTGGGGTTTTTCATTTGGCGGACTTTTTTACTTTAAATAGCTTGGTTTATTTATTTGGAAAATTACTTTTCATTTTATTAGTTTTGTTTCAATTCTTTTGTTCAAAAAAAAAAAAAGCACAGTGACAAAATAATGCATGGTTTCGCCAAATAAATAGTTTCTACGTAGGTTTAATCAAACATACTAACAATAAGCTAAATAAAAACAATCGCCAAGATTAATAATGTGCTGTAAAGTACCTATAACGAAAAAAAAACGTGTCTCCGATATAATAAAGGTAACAGTTTTATGGATATTTCGTTAATTGGGAATCTGGCGCTCTTTTTTTTAATTATTATTATTGGCGTCAATTTTTGGCTTCAGCGCCGGCAAATCGCTACATTACACTAGAGGGTCCACCTTACCTGCCACAGCTGTATTTTACCGAACAAATAGAGCCCTATAGTTAAGCCTCAGTTTAAGTTGTTAAAGCATTTGTTACAAAGAGTGGGATTATTAAGACAGAATTACTGTAGAAATACATTAATTTTGTCTCTAATTTTCTTTTAAAAAAGTCTAAAGAAAATTTAATTATTAAATAAATAAATCTCATAATTTGCTGGTAAACAACAGCATGTAATCAGCTTCATTTTGAGATTTTTTGCCTTTCAGCTGTGCTACGGTTGCTCTAAAATTGACGAGCCCAAACAAGGACAAAACTGCAGTCTCTGTATGTTGTAACGAGTAGTCCGATATGCGCTTCCAAGCAGCGTGGATTGTAGAAATAGTTACCTACTTGTAGTATATGAATCTCATAATATTAACTTTTTTTAAAACTATTTCTATTTAGATTTTACCGTGCTGTTTTTCATGATGCTTAGCGTATGCGTCCCATTAATTATGTAGCACCTGTAGCAGAATTTAATTCTCAATTTTAAAAGCAGTGTTTGCCGCATGTTGAACGGCTATTTTGACCAGTTTAGGAAAGTACCAGTCAGGCACCCCACTCGTCGATCGAAACATTCGATAACCGAATAGCAGGATTCAATCTCTGGTTAAGGCCGTCTGTATAAATTGTAATTCTGCTGCTTGGTTTATCATTTGAAGATAACCACTTTTGTAATACATGAAAACTAATAACTGCTCTATACGTATTAAGAATTAAAAAAGAAATTAAAACTACAGAGAATGTTTTTAAAAAAAAACTTTTTTTTATTATTGAAAAATACAAAAAAATCTATCACTAATGCTGCTATTTAAAAATTATTTCTGTGTAATTTAAAGAAAAATGCGCTTTCCAGACAGCGCTCGGACTTGTAGCAGTGTCTCTCTTGTCAGTCTTTAATTAACGGAAACAAACAGGCAAGTTCCCCGAAAAGCAATGGACGTCTTGTGATGAAGACGCAAGCAGTATTATGATCTTGGAGTCACAGATGATCTAATTTGAAGATGTGTTTGGAAAAAAGATGAAGCGCTGACTCCTTCCTGACTAGAGAAGGAGGCAAGATAGCCAAAAGGAGATGCGGATCTTCATTTATAGTCCATCGGTGATAGCAATCTGGAATCTGTACGTGATCTGGGTGTAGCAGACGATCCAAGCTAAAGATGTTCTTGGAAAAGTCAATGAATTGCTGACTCCTTCCTGGCTTGAGAAGGAGGCAAGAGAGCCAAAAGGAGATGCTGATCTTCATTTAAAATCCATCGTTCAAGGCAAGATAGAATCTGTGAGTTATCTGGGGGCCGCAGACGATCCAGGTTGAAGTTGTTCTTGGAAGAAATCAATGAAGCGCTGACTCCTTTCTGGCTAGAGAAGTAGGCAAGAGAGCCAAAAGGAGATGCTGATCTTCATTTAAAATCCATCGTTCAAGGCAAGATAGAATCTGTGAGTTATCTGGGGGCCGCAGACGATCCAGGCTGAAGTTGTTCTTGGAAGAAATCACTGAAGCGCTGACTCCTTCCTGACTAGAGAAGGAGGCAAGAGAGCCAAAAGGAGATGCTGACCTTCATTTAAAATCCATCGTTCAAGGCAAGATAGAATCTGTGAGTTATCTGGGGGCCGCAGACGATCCAGGTTGAAGTTGTTCTTGGAAGAAATCACTGAAGCGCAAGCGCCGACTCCTTTCTGGCTAGAGAAGTAGGCAAGAGAGCCAAAAGGAGATGCTGATCTTCATTTAAAATCCATCGTTCAAGGCAAGATAGAATCTGTGAGTTATCTGGGGGCCGCAGACGATCCAGGCTGAAGTTGTTCTTGGAAGAAATCACTGAAGCGCTGACTCCTTTCTGGCTAGAGAAGGAGGCAAGAGAGCCAAAAGGAGATGCGTATCTTTGTTTATAAGTCATTGTGAAAGTCAATCTCCGGATCCGGAAGTCCAGAATCGTCGATTCTTTGGCAGACAAAATTTCTCGGCTGACGACAGGTGAGGCGCCGCAGGAGAAGAACCGCTCTTCTTGAGGAAGATGCATCACTTTCGTTATAAAAGTCTTTTCATGTCATTAAAATTTGCTTCAGGTAGAGTGGTGGTTTTATTTAAAAATATTTCTAACAGAGTGTAGTTCGAATTCACAGTAAAAAACAAGTTCTTCAAAAAATTCCTCAAATTTAGTCTCATCGCCTACTTGAATTTAAACAGAATTCAAAATAGCAAATGTAGGGTCGACTTGTTACTCAGTTAAAGATTTTCATTTGGGTCTAGTCTTGCTCGAAAATTATTTAATGTGGTGCGCATACTTCGCACAATTTGTTCACTTGACCGCATTTCTACAAGCGGAACAAGAAGATAATCTTCATTCATGATTCTAGCACTATCATAGTTGTTGCGGATATCAAATGGTTCCTGTGTATCATCATCACTGCAATGAAATTTATAACATAAATGAATTGCTATAAATAAATTTAAAAAATTGAAATTGATAATTAGTATGAAGGCTATAAATTTCGTCCTAACATAGTTTTCGTGCTTAGAATCTTGATTTAGCCTTTTTCTGCTGTTAATAAAAAGCAGGGCATACGAAGGGTTTCTAATTCTCATGGCAGGTGATGCCAAATAATTGTTTAGTTTCACATCAGCATTTTAAAAGTTTTGCGGTGAATAAATTAAGCTACATTCTGGAAGCATTTTCAAGTAAAGTGTGCATATAATAGCAAAATACAAAGATAGGTTTGACGCAGTGGGAGGGGGGGGGAGGGAAGAGATTTAACTCCTCTTTAAAACCCTTGTTTTTAAGCCACATTATCAAAGCTAGTATGTTAATACTCGTACTTGTATGGACTACGAATTGCTATCGTTCTCCCCCTCCCGCAACTTTTAAGAAAAATTTCTCCGTGCCATTGCATTTAGAAAAACTTCAAAATGTTAAACTAAATTGTTTTGGCACAAAATGGCAGTTCCTTAAACTTTTAATGAGCTAAAAAAATATCCTTTTTCTGAGCTCATTTGTGTCTAATAATAAGACTAAAAAAAAGTGGGGTGGTGAAATTTATTCCGCATCTGCATTTAAGTAAAAGAAAAAAGAAGTGTTTATAAAATGTCAGTACAAGCTTTTTCGCTTTTAATGGTGAGATAGAAAGATACGTACCAGTTTTGCTTCCATCTCTTGTAGATGTATGCAACCGCGGCCGTCCCGGCAAGAAGCCCGGCCGAAATCAAAGCAGCTTTGAAGTAGTGCATTATCTGAAAATATAAAAATGTTTATTCATTTATACATCTATCAAAAATGTTCATGAAATAAGAATGTCATTTATTCAGCAAAAACATTGACGTTAACCATCCCCCCCCCCCCCGCCAAATAAGATAATTTTTCTATTTGTTTCTAATTTTCATGTTTAGCTTTGAAAAAAGTTAAAATTAATATTAAACGTTACTAGTGAGCCCGAAGACTTAATCATAAAATTTTATATTATGTACTACTTGCATATTTTTCGGAAGATTAAAAAAAAAATCTTTAACAAGTGTTAGTGTTCGCCCTTGTCACAGTTCAAAAATAAAGCATTTTCTTGATTTTTTGAAAAAGAAAAAGCTTTATTTCAAATTTTGATCACGTGGGATAAAAGCTCCTTGAAATTCAATATAGGCAAATATTTTTAAAAAAATGAAAGATTAATTTCATTAGTACTGTAATTAGCGGAGTATGCAAATAATTTCTAGGAGATAATTTTAGCCGAAGAACTGCAAGTTTTTATCCATTTCAAAAAAAAAAAAAAAATACTGTGAACCCAACGCTACTTTCACGTACGCCTATTAAATAAAATTGATGTTTTAAATTTCTTATAAAAATAGAGTGGCGTATTCATGCACGCACATTAGAAGTGATATTTCCTAAATGCAGTTTTTTTATAAAGGAATTTTCTAAGGAATATTTCATAAATATTTTATATGATTAAACTATTTGTTCATCGTGAACTAATGCAGAAAATACATTTACAATTTGTGTTTTTCAAAATGTTTTAATAAATATCGCTAATTTTCCCACACTTGCTCCTAATTCTATATAACATTTACCTAATTTTTCACTAACTTAGCAGTATGTCGCCAAGTTAGCGAAAAATACTTGGCGATACTTCACTACATAGTCGCCAATTTATGACTCCTTTTTTTGAAACAATCGGACGCAACCGAAAAGGGGTGCTGCATAACCAGATCGTACTCTATCTTTTCCAAAAGCTCAACCTTTTGCTACTGGCTGTTTTTGAGGTATGCGCGATTTATGCGTACATACTCACGAACAAATGTACGTACGCTAAAAAGGATTCTCAAAACTGAATTTAAAAATTCTGTGGACAAACTGGTTGTCTGTTTACAAGTTGTATCGAGATAACTGGATCCTATTTTGAATAAGTATTTGTTTTAAAACATATTACCAGGTTTATACTATTCTATCACGAAAAAGTTCCTTTCTTTCAGATCACACTGTTTAAGTTCGTAAGTACATGCACATTCGGAGGTTAAAAAAAAAAAAAAAAAAAACTGTGCAACTTTTATTCGGGAGTGAGTAAAATCAGACATTTAGGTCGATACTTTAGGGATTATGTTTTAGGAAATACAAGACTTTCTGGACTCGTAAAACTAAGTAAAGTGAATTGGTTTACAACATATGAATTGAATAGTTCATACAATGTATCACTAAACTGTAAAAATTTTTAAGTTTACTTATTTCACTATTTGGAGTAAACTTATATAGATGAATTTGGTAAGGATCAAAGCATGGTAATTCTTTTATCATTATTTCATATACTAAATTTAATTGACAAAAAAAAAACTTCTTAGTCTAAAGCGTCATGGTACAACGCAAAGAAATATAATGTGGACCCCACCCTAAGTAAGTTTGTGAGACTATTAAAATAATCTAAAAAACAAATGCGTGTAGTATTTAAGTACTTGCGTTATAACTAAACACAGGGAATGGCACCTTTTAAATGTTAAAGTATGAGGTGTTTTTGTTAGCAACAACAATCATCAACTGCGTGGAAACTATATGGAACGTGTTACAGGAAAAACTTTATAGTAATACCTTAAAGAAAGCTAAAATATATTATATTTTCTTCCTAAGTTTCTCGCGAACTTATACAGAAAAATCCTTTAGAGATTTTTTTTTTTCAAATTTCAACGTTGATTCAATAAGGAGCTAAATATCGCCAATAACACCAAATTGGCCTCAGATTCAAAATATCCTTTTTGTCGCCAAATTTGGCGATACAAAGTTGGCGACCAACACGTGTTGGTGTCACCAATATGCGTTGGCGACATTGTCTACTTTGTCACATACAATGTAGACAGTCTACATTGAAATTAACACCAATTTGCTCAATACAATGTTAAAGCGATCCTTTTGCAACATTCAAATGCAATCGAAAGGGAAGGTGCACATCTAGATCACACTTAGAGGTTACAAAATATCAACCTCCTACGCATTTTTACAAAATGATTTCAAGAAATAAAAATTTACCTCAATATCCAATAGAAAAATCTCAGAGAAATCACTTTGATGTTAGCAACTTGAAAGTTCTTCTCCAAATGACGCATAACGATTCTTGAAAACGAAATATTGTTAAGGTAACAATTGAATACCATTGTTATAAGAAGAGGAAAATATTTTATTATATTTTTCATTGTATCCAACAATAGGAATACAACACTGTTTACTGGCGCGGATTTGCTAAAATTTATGAAAAAAAATTGAAAATTTGGAAAAAAAAAAAAGGTGATGAAACATTTTTAAATATCAAAAAATATCTAAAAGTGTTAATTTTTTTTTAATTGAGAAAAAAAACTTGCTCCAGTTTCTCCAGAATTTTAAACATTGCTTAAAAACAGTTTTTAAATGCAAGCTGTCGTCAGAATTGATGTCACGTAAAATATTATATATAAAACCATATATTGTTATAATGAGTACAGTGCTCCCTCCGTTATTAATTACTCGCTACATTTGGGTCAAACACATTGCAAATTTACTACATTTGAATATTTCTGAAAAAAATATTGAAACAGAGATTTTTATGATTTCGTTTAAGGGTTTTTCATATATGTCGAGTACACAATGCTATCAAGAAGCAACATTTACGTACCAAGCATACCCTAATGAAATTAGTATTAAATTAGTTTCAAAAACCCAGGGTTCACACACTTCTTTTGTTAGATCAGTTCATTAGAAACTAGCAGTACCCGCACAGCGATGCCCGTGCTAAAAATTTAATGGAAGTCCGTTGAATGAAAAAAAAAATGACGCCCTCTCCCCCTCTGATGTAAAATGATCATTTTTCTTTGTATAAAATGCGTACACACCTTTTCAAAGAAAAAAAAAACTATTAAAGTTTCTTTGAAATTTAAAATTTTTCGTCAAATCATTAAATTAGATTTATAGTTGCTTAAAAACTCTATTTAGCAAGTGAAGCGGATTTTACTACAATTTAATTTATTTCGCCAAATAAACAAAAAAATATATCAAATAATTTCTTTCAAATGTAAAAATAGTTCCACAACTCTATTATTTATCGCCAAACTCGCCCAGCAACCACGCTCTCATAAATCCATCTGTCTAACGAGAAAAAAAACATCCAGTGGAACATTTAAAAATCATCGTTAGAAAAAAAGAAGAAAATGTCATACATTTCACTCGGATAAAAACAAATCAAAAATTTCTTTTCTTCCAAAACAAATCGCCAAAACAATGAATTACATTTACGGTTGCTTTAAAGATATAATCCTAGACTGAACTGCTCAGCGCCTGACGCGCCAAGGGACCACGCTACCGGAACCCAGCCCTTTTGCAAGTGAAGCGGATGTTTTTTCTTTGGCAAAGAAAAATGTAAACTATATCACTCATTATGTCATATAGAGATAGATAAAACGTAGCGGGACAGAGTGAACTAGGTGATTGGATTGGTGCCCGTGACGTATATATGTTTTTATTTTGGAAGGGGCCCATATAACCAAGATTGCCCCCTCCCCCACTTTTTTTGAAATTTCAATTTTTTTTGAAGGGGGGGGGGCAACAGTGCCCTGATCTTTTTTTTCGAGGTGAGGCAAGGACTTCATGCCAAAAAATAGTGTTAGGGGGGCACTCTTAAAAAATTCTCGCTTTCAGTGGGAGGGGTAGAGGGAGGTCCGGGGGTTCGCCCCCAGAATTTTTTTTTTTTTTTGAATTATAGTCCTAAGAACGCAGTTTTAGACGGTTTTTGGTAAAGCTACGGAGAGGAAAAATTCGGCAGCACCGGACTAATACTTTGTCAGTCCGAACCCCGGCACGAGGCAAAAGATTTGAGGGGCGCAAAATTACCTAATCAAAGTAAGAAAGTATCACAACTGAGTTTCTGTAAAAATATAATTTAGGAAGGGGGAAAAAAGAGGAAAAAAATCAGTAAACAAAGTCCTAAAAATAAAAACTATCTAATTCATACATGACTAAACAGTTTTCAAAGTTTCTCCACAAGGAGGAGGGGGGGGCAGCGTTAAAAAATATAGAAAAACGCTTTATAACGTGATAGTGGGAAAACATCCACAAAAAATCCATGCGTAAGATTGCTCATTTGTATTCATAAAAAATGTTTCTACAACACTTTTTTTTTAATACAAAAAAAAGTAACAGAAAGACGCCTTTTATTCACAGATGAAGAGGGCACACCGTTAAGCCTCCCGATCATTTACTCTAAACTCAGTCGTTGCCTGAAAATTGTATGAACTAAAATATGTTAGTTCTTTTGTAATTTTGACTAATTGCATTGATTTAAAGATCATTTTATAGGCGGAGAATTGTCGGTAGGACTCTCACAAAAAGAGAGTGTAGGAGGTGGAGTAATCCCTCAGTTTTTCAGAGGAGGAACCCCCCTCTCCAGGGCAAGGTCATTCAACAGTGGGGTATACTTGTATATTAAGTTTTTATTTTGGAAGGAGCCAAGATTAAGGACTTAGGCTACTCCCCCACTTTTCTTTCGTAATGTGAATTTTTTAGAGGTAGAAGCAAGTGACAGATCTTGAGTTTTTCTAAGGTAGGAAAAAACTTGATACTGTGGTCATATTTATAATTTTTTATTAAGTTTTCTCTCTTACTTTATTTTTAAACGTAGAAAAGGGGAGAATTCATAAAATTGAGATAAGTTTAATACTGAGAAATTCATCATGTGTAACAATGCAACTTATCAATTTGAAGCAAAATGGATACACCTATTTTAATCTATCTCTGGCTACGTCGCACAGTGGTTCAAAACGACAAAAAAGCGGAAAAAAATCAATGACTTTGAAAACTCTCAAAAAATGCTATGCTAATTGTTAAAATTGTTGTATGGTAATATTTACCTTCCTGCTGGCTGATCGTATTCACTGCGAAACCCCGATTTTATGTCCCCCGAATCAACGTTTTCCCCGCGTTTTACGATTTTTATCGTTAGGTCCCAGTTTTTCCGTGTACTAATAATATTAATTCAATGTACTAACAATATTAATTTAACCCGGATGGAAAGTTTGTTATTTATGAATTTCCCGCATTTTACGTTTTCCCTTGGCAGTTAAAAAAAAGAAAAAAAAATGTTTTAAAATTAAGCAACGTGTTTCCTTCAGTGCATTTTTAAACGTAATCCACTCTGTTGAAAGTTAATCCATGAAAACAGAAATGCTACTGCTCCATCCGTAGCCGACCTTATGGACCCTTCGGCCGCCAATGAAGATGAACAAGAAGAGGAAACACAACTCCTCCCTGCTTTCCATACTGCATTTAAGAGCTTACTAATAGTGTAAAACTATTTTCTTTATCATAAAGACCAGGAAAAAACTTTGCAAAGTATTTCAATCCCGGAAGATGCTGTACTTACTTTGGATTCAATGACTCATTATTACTGACTATTTTTAACTTAAAGGCCCGGATTCGTAACTTATGTTAGAATGATCTAAATTGGTATGTACAATGATGTTCTTTTCGTAAAATATTGCGTTTTTAACTTTTATAAGTGTCAACGTAGCAACCTTTAATATTATTTTTGTTTCCTTATCTGATTTTTGCTGTCTATACAATTCCCATATTTTACGTTTTCCCATATTTTATGGGGGTTTTTTTTCTTTTGAATTGACGTTTTTCTGTATTTTATGTATTTTTATTTTTGATTCAGGCCACTGAGAAACGTGAAATCGGGGTTTCTCTATAGTTCAAATTTATTTCTGGGTTTAGCGAAAAATATAAATTAAATCAGTTGTATGCTACACGCAAGGTTTATTTATTGCACTTGATACCCTCGAACAATATTTTCTGGCAATGTTGACAAACTGAGAACAGCTTTATACTAGAATGATTTCGAAAAGGAAATCAGAAATTTCAAACCTTTGATGATTTTCTAATTTCATTGTTTTATGAACAGAATGGTTATTTAACTTTTTATATACAATTCTGTATCAGTTTTAAAAATTTCTTTCTCATGTGTATCTTCTTTAAAGTCATACGAAACGGGTCCGAAAATTGTTATTTTCAGGTTACTATTGCATTGCATGTAGAATAATGCTCCGCATTAAGCCATAACAATGTAAATCTGTTTTAAAAAATCGTCTATATTTGTTGATGAATGTTTCAAGAGCCCCAACTTTCGGAAACAGTACACAAACGTTTTTAGGCTCTCCTGCAAAGTAGTGAAACTGTGACATACGTTAGTCTGGAGCATCTCAAGTTTGATGACCAATTTCTTTGATAAAAAAAGCAATTTAGCCCCGTCATAAAGTTACGGGTTATTTTCTAGCTTACTATTATTGGTGTTTGTTAATAGCGAAAATCAAACAAAACATCTGCCACGACTGCAGTCGCAGGTGGGCGCAGCTAAAATGTTGTGGTTTATTTACAGGGAGGATTAAAATATTGATATATGTAAATTTTAGCCCACCGGAAGCCGCCGATAAAAGTATATTCCACAATATTTTTCAATATATTTTTTAGAAAATAATGTTTTTTTTATTTCAGGTAGTTCTCAATTTTCATGAATTTTTAATTTTGAACTATGGTGTAATATGCATCCTATAAGTGTGAAAAACCAATCAGAAATGAGTTTTATTAAATTTTAGTCCTCCTTATTGAACGAATGAATTAAAACTGAAGAATAAGGCGTACGTCCGAAAAAAATAAAAACATAATTGTTCAACAATCTTGTCTTTTTTTGTAAAAACAATTTTTTTTTTCCAAAAAACTCTTATGGAGTAAGTTACTACAACTCAAGGGCTAAGTAATTACGGCAAGAAATATTTTTTATCTTAAAACTTAAAAATGGCTATTTTTTCCGCCTTTGAACCACAGTGCGTCGCAGGAAGAAAGGATGGAGGTAGAGAGCCTCGGTGGAAATCCCTCTAAAACATTTTCGAAATTGAAGTTGTAAAAACACTTTTAGTCAATCGTTCAGGATATTAAACGAAGGAGGAGATGTGTGTATGGAAGAAGGGGGCTGCCTGGAAGAAATATTCAAAACTGAAGTTAATCATAGTAACTTTTGGTATATATGGGGAATAGGGGAGGTTTAGTTTCTCATCGGAACCTTTTTCAAAATTCAAGCTAGTTTTAGGCTATATTTGATGACAGCTGTTTAAGGCTTTCACGGCCGGCGTCAATATGAAGAGAGGACATTTCCGGGCTTATTGGCCGTGGTCTAAATGAAAACGAAGGAACACCAATATGGAATTTGGTGTTTCTTCGTTTTCATTTAGACCACGGCCAATAAGCCCGAAAATGTTCTCTCTTCATACCTTTGACGACTTTAGTGGATCGGGGTTCCTCTGAACCATGACTGAACTCTAAATGAAACTGTTCTAAATAAGCAATTTATTTGTGTTGTTATCTTTAGGGACGTTAAGGAAATGGGATGACTCGAGACAACTCTCCCGAAATATTTCGACACTGAATCCCTCCTAAGTGTGTTTTCAAAACTGAAGTCAATTTTAGACTTTCTTCGTGATGGGAAGGAAGAGTTCGGGGATCCTGCTTGAAGAGTTTCCGAAAGTCAAAAGCGAAATTTCAATTTATCTTTAGAGGCATTGAGCAGTAAGGGGAGGTTAGGGATCTCCCTCCAAAAATTTTCAAAATTGAATTCTTAAAGACGCGATTTCAGAATTCAGACTATCTTTGGTAGTAACGCTAGGGAAAGAGGGGTGTTTGGGGACTCTCGTCCGGAATTGTTTCAAAATCTATTTCCTAAAAACGCATTTCCTTAAACGTTTTTATGATATCAATTTCCCATTTTTATTCCAACGAGTAATTAAACCTTCCTTTTAATTTCTTGCGGAGGAGGAGAGCTACAGGGCGTAGCGTTTTGAAGACTCTTATTTTCAGACAGACTAGAAAAAAAGAGGGAATAAAAGAACGAGAGGGGAGCGTTATTTTCTGCCCAATAATGTGCACCAGTTGAAAGTTTCTGGTTCAAAGATTAATTTTTAAAGAAGCAACATTTTTCCCACAACATTATTTGCTTTTTCTTATTAAAGAAACTTCGTTTTCCAAATACACGTTCTTTAATTCTCTTGAGTAAGGAGCGCGGTCCCCTGACCCGTCTGGTTGTACCACTGCCTGGTGCCATCTAACGTATTATTATCATTATTTATTTAGTTTTTGGAGATAAAAACATGGAAATTATTTGTGAGTAATCTTAAACCAAATAACAATAACAACACTTATTTACATTTTTAAAAAAGAATTAGAGAGGGCCCTGGGTTTCTTTCTATCTTTATGCCCCCTTGAGATCATTCAAGAACGTCTAAAAAAGTTTTTTTATATAATTTCAATTCCAAAAAAGTCTTAGAGAGGCTCCCCAAGCCTCATCATACTGACATAACCAAAAATCGTCTAAAATTGGGTTTTTCGAGCTAAAATTTCCTGGGAGAGGATCCCCAAATCTCATCCCTTTACCTAAAGTTGTCAAAGATGGCCCTCAAACGTGGTTTTAGGCCTTCAATTTCGAATTTTTCCGGGACAGCCCTCTCAATAAAAATTTCGTTTTTCAGACTCAAATTTCGAATCATCTAAAATTTTGCATTCAGGACATTCTAAAATTTTCATACAATCGCATTTTAATGCTTCAATTTCAAAACATTTCCGGGGGAGTTTCTTAATCTCATTGCACCCAAAAGATTTGCTAAAACTGCGTTTATGGAACGAATTTTTAAAAATTCCGTGAAAGAATCTCCGAACCCCATATTTCCGTAGGAATAATTGTTCTTGTGAGTGATATTGCTAGTTTTGCATGATTGTTAAAAAATTTAAAAGTACTATCTCCATTTATTTGGGGAAGGGAACAAAGTTGTAGGGGGCGCAGTTTTTCACCTTAGCACGGAGCGGTTCAAAAGCTAAATCCGGCCCTTGGGGGGGGCCTTCTGTGAAAATTTTTAGAAATTGAAATCTTTAAAACGCCATTATAGGCTACATTTTTTGACGTTAGTGTAATGAAAGGAATGGTGCTTTTTGAAGTTGCCCTCGATTGATTTTTTTTTAAAAATAGAGCGAAATTCATCGCCCCTCCACTCAACTTTTCGAAATTGAAGTTCTCAAAACGCAGTTTCGGAATAACTTCATTGATGTTACGAACAGGGCGGTTCTGGGGCTCTCCCCAATAACTATTTTTAAATTTAAGTCCTAAAAAACGAAGTTTTAAAGAGAGATTCAGTGGTACTATAGATGAAGGATTTAAGCGCTCTCCACCTTAAATTTCTCGAAACTCGTTTTTTTTTTTGCTTTCAGATATTATACGGGAGCAGTCGACCCTCCGTCCGAAATTTTTTCGTAATTGAAGTCTTAAAACCGCGACTGTGGACTATATTTGGTAACGTTATAGGGGGTTCGGCCATTTTTCGAAATTAAAGCTCAGTAAAAGCTATCTTAAACGACTTTCGATGTTTTCAGAAGGCAAGGCGTTTGGTATTGTCCCCTGAAAAATTTTTGACACTGAAGCCCTGAAAACGAGCTTGCAAAGTGTAGCATTTTGAAGACTTTCCTGTTTTCAGACCGACTAGGAAAAAATAAAAAATAAATAAATATGCGGTGAGGGGGGGGGGGGTGAAAGAAATATGAGGTGTTGGACGAAATAAATTGATAAATAGTCAGCAACTTTTAATGTATTTTTATTTTAAGGTTCTTTTCAAATGCAATTCAAACTTTTCCCCTAACAATAGGCATCTTTGGAAAGGAAGAATTCAAGAATCCTCCTATGAAAAGTAAACCGCATAGACTAATAATAAGAGTAGACCGAACTTTCTCATTCTTGCTGATGAAGAAACTTGGTTCAAATATGTATCTTGTGACTGGTGTGGGGGTTTGGAGAAAACTTTGGCAGCATTGTTGCTAGATGACGGCGTTATCTATAGTTTGGCACTCGACATTTATTTTAAGACGTGATCGACTTTCATTAGTTTCTTTTTTCTTTCCCCAGTGCAGAGATTGAACTGTTTTTCTTTTGGTTATGAATTATTTTGACATTAGTAATTAGTTTTAGATAACAGTTTTCAGTAATTTTTATTTCATTTGGAACTGATCATTATAAGTGTAATGTTATGTGTTGACTAAAAGTATTCGCTGCAAACAAGTTGAAAAAAGTTGCCTTGTATATTATGCTGAAACTGGCTGGCAATTTGGGGTGCGCTGCTTCACTTTTCCAACTGGACCGTAATTTGGTGTGAAGTCCGACTTCTACAGTACATACATACCATAAGGACCCTTTTATAGGGTAGGCAACCATTCACAGCACGACACATTCTCACAAAGAAAAGACAAGGACAGGAGAGAGAAAGTACGTCCATGGCCGAGCCGGGACTGGAACCCGGACCTTCCTGTCGCAATCAGACATCTCTGACCACTTGACAAGGCATGCGGCTCTTTTTTGTAGTCTGTCTGAAATAAGAGTCTTCAAAACGCTACGCCCTGTGGCTCTCCTCCCCCGCAAGAAATTAAAAGGGAGGTTTAATTTTTCGTTGGAGTAACAATGGGAAATTGATATCATAAAAACTTCTAAGGAAATACGTTTTTAGGAAATCGATTTTGAAACAATTCCGAACAAGAGTCCCCTTACAACCCCTCTTTCCCTAGCGTTACTACCATCAAAGATAGTCTGAATTCCGAAATCGTGTCTTTAAGATTTCAATTTTGAAAATTTTTGGAGGGAGATCCCTAACCGCCCCTTACTGCTTAATGCCTCTAAAATAAATTGAAATTGCGCTTTTGAATTTCGGAAACGGTTCAAGCGAGGACCCCCGAACTCTTCCTTCCCTTCCCAAAGATAGTCTAAAATTGACTTCAGTTTTAAAAACACATTTAGGAGGGAACCGCCGCTCTTTCCCCAGTGATTAACAAAAATGTCTTGAGTTGCGCTTCAGTGTCGACATATTTCGGGATAGTTGTCTCGAGTCATCCTAATTCCCTTAAAGTCCTAAAAGACAACATAAATTAATTACTTATTTAGAACAGTTTCAGTTAGATTTCAGTAATGGTTCAGAGGAACCCCGATCCCCTAACGTCATCAAAGATAGCCTAAAACTAGCTTCAATTTTGAAAAAAGTTCCGAAGAGAAACCAAGCTTCCCATATTCCCTATATATACCAAAAGTTGCTAGGTTTTACTTCAATTTTGAATATTTCTTCTAGGCAGCCCCCTTCTTCCATACACACATCTCCCCTTCGTTTTATACCCAGAACGATTGACTAAAAAAGTGTTTTAACAATTTCAATTTTGAAAAATTTTCAGGGGATTTCCACCGAGGCCCTTTACTTCCGTCCTTCCTTCCTCTGAGCCAGAGATAGATTAACATTTTTTAAGTTTCAAGAAAAAATCCCACTTTGTTCTGCAATTGTTTTAAAATGAACTCACATAAATGTGCACCATTAATTAATTAATTTCCTTTGAGGGGGATATTTTTCGCACTCTTTTTGGGGAGGGCTCCCGCTCGACGGGGGGAGATCCACCCTTGCTCTAGAAGGGGAATGGGCACCCTTGGACCCTTGAATAAACACCTGCGAAAAATAGAGGCTTATGAGTCCATGAACCAGTAAATATGTGAGCGAATAAAAAAGATGAAAAGGTATTTTTCTGAAAAGAGCTAAAAGTTATGCACACTACAATAATTACATGAAATGTGCATAGGGGAGAGTCGGGTAAGTTGGAGACCCTAAGACTTTTTACATTTCTAAGACAGAACTAACTACATTTGAAAAAATATTTTTGTACTAATATCTTCGTACAACTATTGCCTAATGACAGTTTATTTCCCTGCCATGTAAACAATTTATATTTTTGTTAATCTTGCTTTTTTACTCCCATCACAAAGTATCCATCTTACCCGATGGTGCGGGTAAGATGGATACCAGTGGAGGGTAAGATGGCGATTACGTAGTTGATTCCATTTGACAAAATAAAATAAACTCGTTATGTCAAGTATAAGAACTATATTTTATTTTATGCCCAAAATTATGAATTTCCAAAAAATTATGAACAAAAATCACATATCCAAGACTTCTTTTTTGCTTCGGAATTTGACAGTCCAGTACAAGCCGCATGAGCCCACTTGTGGCATTTTGCACAATTGAACCACAGTTCATTTTTTCCGAAGTCATCACATATGATGGATACTTCATCGACTTCTTCATCTGAGTTATCATCTTCGTCCATGTAATGTATGGATACGGAGGAATCTGATGAATAGTCAAAATAAGTTTTTGAGCATTTTTTCTTCTCTACGACCTTAGTTTTATTCTCTACGACCTTAGTTTTTTTCTTTCCTTTTTTTGCTTCTCTTCTTTCCTTTTGCTTCTTCCTTTCTAATAAATATTCTTTTACAGGCGAACTTGTGGCATGTAGCGATGGAGCTTTAGTCCTTTGTTTCTTTACCTTTGGGGGAGCTAAAGGGAGTACCAGGATATCGGGGGCATTAGATGGACCAGCAACAGGTTGGATATCGGAGGCATTAGAAGGACCAGCAATAGGTTGGGTGTCGGCATCATGAATTTCGGAACTAGATGTGGCATAAGCCGCTGTTGTCACAGCAGGTTCAAATTCTTCAGCTGAGAAAATTTGTGAATTGAGGGGAACAATCCCCGCTGCTTCAAATCCTTTCACTGCGTTATTTAGCGTAGCCGCTTTGGCATACGCTTTGTGAAAGAGGCTAGGTACATTCTTCACAGCAACAGTTTGGCCAGGATTCATAGTTAAAAAATCATTGCACACATTACTGTAGGCAGTTTTCAAAGGACCGAAGAAACTGACGTCCAAAGGCTGCATCCGGTGGGTTGTGTGCGGGGGAAAACCAAGGAGAGTGATAAAGTTGTCCCTGCAAAAATTTACTGCTTCTAGGGTTATGTGTGATTGTCCATCAACAGCAGAATCTGATTGTCAGCTGAAGGTCCTACATTTTTTTTTAAAATGGCTCAGCCATTCCAAAAATATTTTGGCATTTATAAAGCTGGAGTCTGGATTGCAGGCAGCTTGGGATCCAGGTGGTGCATCATGCAGCAAATAATCTTGCATGCGCACTCTTTTAAAAATAAAAAGTGGAGGCACATAATGTCCAGTTGCGCTGACACAGCAGACCACACTCACATTTGAGCCTCTCTCAGCCGAAGATACTTTAACCACCCGTCGTTTGCCTGTTGGTGTTATAATGAGAGGGGATTTTGTTGGTACAGTTGAGCAACCTGTTTCGTCAACATTGTAAATCTGGTGTGGCTCATATCTGTGTTTCTTCATAATTTCAGTCAATAAATTAAAGAAGTTTTGCACACTTACTTCATTAAATGCTGCTAATCTTGCCACTGAGGTCGCCTCTGGCTTACGTAAAGATAAATTAAATTTACTTAAAAAGTTGCTCACAAAATCTTTTCCAGCCATCCTTTCTTCTTTATTAAATCGATGTTCTATTTTTAGATGTTCAGCATAATCAAATGCGATTCTTGCAAAATCTTTCTTTGTCAAACCAAATGCACGTCTGTCTATATCTGTAACATAGGTTTTTAGCAAGAGTAATTGTTCCTCAGTAAAAGTATTCTTAAATCTTCCAGCGTTCTCAGGAAATGGCTTTTTGTTCTTCCTTTTATCCACATAACGCCGAAGAGAAGTTTGAGGCAGAGAATATTTTTTTGCTGTTGTTAAAATGAACGCTCCTCTTAGTACCTCTTCAACAGCTTTATCCATACCTTCTTTGGACCAAGATTGTCTTTCCGTAATCCTTTTATATTTCCCCATCGTTTTGTTTCTAAAAAAATAAAGTTATAATCACTTTAAGGATGCTGTCATCAGTTATGAATTTTACCCCCTTTAAACTATCCAAGAAAAGAAAAGTTGATTGATATCTTTAATATGCCTCAATTCATTGTAGAAGAAAAATACGAATAAAAATAAAGAATTCTTTTTTTTATTTAAACAAATACCTAGTCAAATTTTTTAAACATTTAAAAATATTTTTTTAAGTAATTAAACAAAATAAAAGTAAAAAAATGTCTTAAAATCTAGTTTTTACAGATAATATGTAATCCTTATAGGCACAAATATTTGATTTGAGACTAGTAAATTGCCTGCTTTTTATTTGCGTGTAAGATGGAGACCACCATCTTACCCGCCATCTTACATATCCATCTTACCCGACGACGTCATGTCGAAATTAAAGTACAAAACGAGAATAAAATTAACCGTATTTTAACTTAAAAGCAACATTATATCATTAATCGAGAAGACTAATTATGTATAAAATTGAAGAAAAGCCCAAAACACTCACCAATTTAACGCAATCCACTAATGAAAAGGTTGACAAATTTAGATATGTTCACGCTGAAATAACAAAACACAAAATGGCGGCAGTTACAGTTATTTTTCCACGCTAGGAATGTAATTCAATGGGATACTTTCACGCCGAGAAGAAGAACACCGCGGATACGGCTCCTTATGCAAAACAAACGCACATGGTAATGTTAAAGGTATTGGGAGCGTGGCGTTAGCTGTCGAAATCAGGTTTTTTCGTAAAGAAAAATGCTAACAAGCGGTTGTGCGTGTAGATGAACGAATAATGATGATAAGGAAGAATGCAAGGAGCAGGAAATATCCCTCAAAATCCTTCCACATTCAACTACAGAGCTAAAAAAATAAATCGGTTGTCAATGTCAAATCACGATATTCAAGGTTGTCACAACGGCCATGTATGACCACAAGGATTTTATCTGACTAAAAAAAGAGTACTGAAAACTGATGCTGTGTCAACTTTTTCTTTCTTTTTGTGCAAGCCATCTTGTAAGAAGGAGGAATACAAATTTTATGCCTCGAGCTGCTGAAGCATAGTAAGTTATTTCGTCATTAATTTCCACTTTATAGTCGTTACGTTAACATCAGTTTTGCCCATGTAAAGTTGAATGATATGTATAATACTTCTTGAATTTTCATTTATTCCCGTTAAAAAAAATCAAATAATGGAATTTTTATAAACAAATCATTCATTTTTTTTCAGTTATTTTTTTTTAGCTTTGAGTATCAAAAAATGTTGTAAACTTGTCTCACTATTAGTACAAAAAAAAAACTATACCACCAAGTGCAAAAAAACTATAAATTATTTTCTCTTGTTGAATACAAAGGTTTATTCTACTAGTCCTGCAATTACCTGAATTTATTCTTATTTCCTTCATCCCCCAACATTAGTTCTCAGGTTAAATAAATTTTCAACATTCATATACAGCTCATGCATTCCATTGATTCAGGTATATTAATTGTAAATTCATGTGATATTTGTCAAGTAATATAAATACTGTACAAAATTTTAATGATTAAAACTAGTCTTTGGAGCTGTGCCATATTTATATCTTTTAAATCTTAGTAATTTCCTGCTGAAGAGATGAAGAACACTTATCATTCTATATTTATCATTGGATGATTAAACATATTTTCTATACTGTATACATATTATGTGATTCTCCAAATCTCGTACCATAAATTGAATGCCAAGCAGTGCACCTTCAATGCAAAATTACTTTTCTGAGTACCTACAGGTCTGCTTTACTGTTATACTATGTTCGGTGTGAGGGCCCAACGAGAATACAAACATTTTTGACAAAGCTGTTGAAGTGAAATTAAGAAGTGCATTTCAAACCAATGTACATTACAGTAGTCTCGTTAATCAAATTTAAAAATTTCTTTAAAAATCCTGTTTTTTCATAGATATAATTTTAAGTTATGAAAGTAAAAATATAACTCTGAGTGCAAGAAAGATTCCATTTATATTTTGATCTATTAATGAAGCATTTTCATGACCGTGCTTCATTGAAATGTCACTTGTGTTTGAAACAGAAGATAAGTAGACTAATTCTTTGTTAGGAAATACAGTCAACTCTCGATAACTCGAAGTCCCATGGGCTAAAACGTTCGAGTTATTGGTACTTCGAGTTATGGGGAATTTTCACAACAGTCTCAAAAGTTTGGCATCCGATGAAAACTTCGAGATAAAGGAATATTCGAGTTATTGAGATTTGACTGTAATGTGGAAAATTATTCATATGTTTTAAATGTCTTGTAAACAATTCTAATTTTTGTAACAAAACGTAGTTTTTTTTTTTTCCATCCCGATACAAAATTATTATGCCTCTTTAAGGATCTCTTTCGCTTTTTATACGTAGTATCCTGATTTTTGATTCTCCAGCATTACGAACGGGACATTTTTTCCGAAAATCGCTCATTTGTTGTTCATTAATATTCTTGCATTTTCAACAATTGCTTATTTGTGTTTTTTTTTTTTTTTTTGAGCAATAACGATTGCTAATTGTTTTCATTTGACCGTCCTTGGCATTGTGGTTCCTTTTTCAGCTTGGACCTGGAGCCTCTGCAGGCGCGGCTCTTCTGGTCCTAACCACTGTCCTCTAAAATCAGCTCGGCGGTGGTGTTCATGTCCTACTTACACACACGCTCATACACGCTTTTACACACATACGCACGCGCCTTCATGCATACACACAGGTCTACGCACACACACAAGCCGACACATGCACAAACGCGCGCCTACATACACAAAACTTTAAACACGTAACCGCCCAGGCCCAGGAGAAGGGGCTGGCTTGGAGGGACAGGAGCTGTTTCCAGAAACGATAACTCCAATGAGTAGGGTCCTGTTGCAACTCATGATTGCGAAAAACATAATTTGGATTCAAAATTTCATAATTCAAATTAATTTTTCTTTTTTTTTTTGTCAAATGTTGAATTTGATAACTTTTCTACAATTTTATTCATTTCTTTTATTTAAAATATTAGGCAAAGGACAAAGTGTGCTAACTCAATGAAGGCTTGCATCCATGAATATTTTTGAGAACCAGTCAATTCAAGTAAATATTTTTCTTTTGGACATTTAAGTATCACACTAGAGGTATTACTTTTAATATCTTTTCTGTTTATAAATGATTTTTTATTTTTCAAAGTAAATAAAATATTTGTGTAATGTCCTTACATAAAATTATTGATTTTCCAAACACAATTTTGTATTTTTTAGTTTCCTGCTGCATTTTCAGATGGATAACATTTATAAATGGAGAAATGTTCCAATTCTTACACCTTCATTGGATACATACCTGGTATAAAATTTTCCCATTAGTTAGAACTATCTAACAACTCTTGTAAATGATTATTACACCATCAATTCTTAATGACATTTTAAAAATAGTAGCAAATAGCTTTTCTTTTCTGTGATGGAAATATACCTCCTGGGGAACCCGCCTTGCTTCTGCAAAAAGGGGTAATGCGCTTATTGCATCATACCTCCAAAGTGGCATCCCCACTAGAGTGCTTTTGATCTTAGGTCATGTTCAGAAGCTGTTTTATGATGCTCCAGTCTGGATGCCACTTTAAGGTAGTGTGGAAATTGATGCAGAACTTTATTTTTCTTAAAAAACCTTTCATACTCAAATGAGAAGGATTTGCATGCAACTTATATTTCTAGGTTATCACAGTTGAAGTGGCTAACATCCCATCAGATTCATTGGCATAGCGAAAAATTTTGCACACAAGAAGGCTGATTTTCATAAAAACAATGGATTTTTTTTGAAAATAAAATTATTTTATTTGAATGTGTCATTGTTATTTTTTATACAAACTGTTGAACATTCAAAATTGGTTTAAGACTAATGAGTAATATGTATTTTAAGCGTCAAAAAGTTTTCCTCCCAAACAATAGGCAGTCTGATTAGTAGTAAGTAGTGAATAGTATGGATAAGAGGGTAATTTTTATCAATTTACTATTAAAGAAGCAAAGTTTACCAGGGTAAAGTAAAATAAAATATTACAACACACACACACAATAATCTATATATACGCAACAATGGCTTGATGTGTCCATATGGTAAAACTATACTTTGTATAATCCATGATTTGCTGTGTAGTGAGAGATTTCATACTTAGAACATGCCACTATGTTGTTCTCCATGGCGGGGTAAAATATTGAAAGTCCATATATACTTTTCAGTAACTTACCGCCCTATAGCCAGGGTTAAGGCGGAAATACATGAAATACACCGCCAGCTCAGTCAATTCCAGCCGAGGACAACAGTTTTGTGCTTATTAGCACTCATCAGCCCGGCATAAGAAGTGAGTGAGATGGAGGTGGAAAACCTCTTAAGGAAGCCTAAAGTGCCAAACAAACTGGTAGCTAATGTAGAATCAGCACCGATGACCAGACGAGTGACCGAACCATTGCTTCGGTCACTCGTCTGCTAGCTAGTTTCACAGCTAGTGAAACAAAATGTAAACAATAATATACAGTGAATTTCCATATATCACATCTTTTTAAACTTTTGGTCAACTTATCAAAAAATTCACGTCTTACAACTGAAAACAATCAATATAAACTGATAAAATTCTCTATTAGAATCCTATAATATGCTATGAATCAAGTGAAAGCATTTAGTAGAGGAAAGAAAAAAAAATCCTTAAATGGTATCTTGAGAAGTTTCTTCAAAGAAATGTCGGGTTCAAAGCTATGCAAAATATCACCGAAAGGCAAAGTTGTCAGATTTTGTCCACCCTGGGAAAAACCACCCTATCCACCTTTTTTCAGTACATTAAAATTTTCAAATCGAAAACGCTGAGCTTAATAATAATAAATAAAATGTGTAATATGTGTAAATGATGAATCTGTAACGTAGCAATTAAATTTTTTAATGCAATTAAAAATTAAATCATGATACAAAAAATCATGAATTTTGGGTCCAGTATCAAAAGTTATAAAATGAATTAAAAAGTTGGTGTTGAGAAAGAAAAATTATAGTGTGGCTCTGATAAATGCAAGCTTGACCTTGACTACTTCTTTTTGGGAACTTCAATGAAAAAGGGACGTGTAATTGCTGCACAGATTTGGGTTGGAATACTTTTGAGAAACTTCTACAAAAGCAACCCAACTCAATTTGGTGCCAATTACCCTTCCTTGATATCCCAAAAGAATATAAACATTATCAAGGTCAAGCTTAAACTTATCAGAGTCACAATATACGTTGAAATGAAACCAGTACTTAGTATGACATTAATGTAAATTTAAAGTTAAGCTCTTTTGTTCCGGTTCAAATTTAATGCATTTTACATGTTTTCACTTTTGGTTCAATATCTGAAGCAAACTTAATGAATCATAACTTCTTGTGGTATCAGCCTAGGCTGTTTTAAAGTGAATATGGATTTAAATGGAAAAAATAAATTCATTAAATGCAAACAAATATTTTTATTAAACAATACAATGATACAGACATGTACTATTTTTACATTTGATTGCCTTATGATTCATAAAAACTAATGTAATACTAGTTTTCAATAAACAGATTTTTATTTTCCAATACTCATGCTATGAGAAAATAATTCTTTCTTTTTCTTGTAATAAGCAATAATATACGAGTTTTAAAATTAAAGTTGGTGGTATTATAAGATTTAAGAAAAATATAAAAGCAACAAAATATAACACTGCAACATACAGAAAAATCTATCATGCAGTAGCCATTTCGGAAGGTTAAGTCATTATTGGATGGTGAAATTGTAGACTATAATAAGTAGGATTGCCAGAAGTCCTGGTTTGACCATGACAGTCTCGGTCTTCAAACAAAATCTCGGTGTCCTGGTTGGTTTACTTCACGTAGCGGAAAAAGATAAATTTGATTACAGATGACCGAAAAAGTCCAAAAACTCATTTCTGTACCTCAGAGCCAGACTGACACAAGTCTATAAATTGCAATTTTCTGCATTGTATGTATAATCCTAGTCCATATTGAGTCATGCAAACGTAATTCTAAAAAAAAAAAAAAAAAAACAATCAACTGTAATTATTTACCAGTGTTAAAAGAGGGCACCCCTTATCCTTTGAATGATCCAGACAAATGTTCCTTTTTTTTCCTATAAAGTAGCGATTGTGGACATAAGTTAGTCTTGCTCTGAGGTAAAGTTGACCTGTAAAATTAATATTGGATTAGCTTGTGAGGAATTTTTACAGCGAGATTAAAAACAAAAAAGACTTTCTAAAACAGTCCTGGCCAATGCAAAGAATGCGTAAGTATCGTTCAAATTTTTATTTCTCATTCAAAGCTTTCCTTCCTACTAAAGTAACTTAAAAATATTAACGTGTAGGAAATAAAATATTTAAATGTATCTGATTGCATCATGTATTATTTATTACCCCTGATTTATCATTAAAATTAGTTACAATTTATTCATGGCATTGAGCACGGGTGCCCACAGAGCGGGATTATGGCGCAAATTGCACTATCAAAATTTTTGGAGGGGATTTTTTAATTTTTCTATTGAAATTTATTTATTGATTCATTTTTGATTCAAGTTATTTATTTTATTTTGTTTATATTTCATTTCATTTATTTATTTAGTTTGTATGTGTATGTGTGTTTTCATTGGCATATCACAGAACTTTTCTAATAAAATAATGATGATAATAATGATTAAAAATAAATAAATAAACAACTAAAAAAATGTTAAAAAATTAAATTAACATATTTTTAAAAAATAAAACATAAAAAAGAGAGCTAGAAAATAAAAAAGGGGGGAAAGAGGGTTGAGAAAATTTGGGGGGGGGGGGAATGTGACCAGATTTTTCAAGTTAAATATCAGGACACATGATGGGGGGAGGGGGGGTTGAGTAGCTTTTTTTCCCACAGGCTTAATATTTTACGTAACAGAAAAATGCCAAGAAATAACTCAAATGTACCAATAAAGAACTCAAGTTGAAAATAATTTAATAGTATTGATGTAAAGAATATTGCATCACACAACAAATTTATTAATCAAAATTATTATTTTCATTTGTACTTGCAGCGTATTAAACATTAAAGAATAACATTTTACATGGCGTTCTTACGTTTACTGACAGCAAAAAATCGAAAAAGCGTTTAAAAAATCTAGATTGTATGTTATATTTCTTGTGTGACAGAATTTAAACAAAAAAAGCAGGACCTTTTCGACAAAGCGAGACACTTTGGCGGGACATTCCCGCTAAGACAAAAAGCAGGACGTCTGGTCACATTGGGGGGGGGGGCAATTCTCAATGCCAACCCCTGGCATTGAGAATGAACCACCCTCTAAAACTCTTAAAAAAAAACAGGGGTGGGCAATGTCATTCTATTTAATTTCTGTTCACACACACACACATCAGAGGATTGTTCATTCAACTCGTTCATTTGAACTACTTCGTACATTTGAAAAAATTGCAGATGATCTCTGCACAACATACTCACTTAGACTCGAAAGGTTTCATAAGATCAGTAATATTCTTAAAGAAAAAATAACTAAAATTATTTTAAAGTAATAAAAAATGCCTATGAAAAAATGATCAAAAATTTTTATTCAGATTTAGATGTATATAGCAATTATAGTTTTTTTTTTTTTTTTTTTGTAAGTCATTTCTCAGTTGCCGAAACGAAAAAGTAACAACAAATGTATTGGTAGCTCAGCCGGAGTACCGAAGAACTTAATTAAAAAAAAGGTACTCACCTAAATATTAGAGAATTTCAAAATTATTCCACAGTACCGATGAGAACAGAAGAAAAAAAGACAACACTTTTTTAAATGGGGGACTAATTAGACAATCTTTATTAAAAATCCCTGGATATTGAATGTAAAATAAGCGACTTCAAAATCGCCAAGCAAGTTAAAAATAAATTAAAATCAATATAGAATGTAGCTGATAGGAATGTTATAGAAGATAAAATGATCACCAGAAAAGTGATAAAAATTATTTTTAGAAATAACTTTGGTGACAGAAAGCGTGAGAAGGATTTCAGCAGGTGCTTGGGACAAGAAGTGGAATGTCCAAACATTTTGCTAGTAGCCCAAACCAGTTACACAAAACATTGCTTAATGTAAATTTAACTACATTGGAAAATAGAAAATTAACTGCAATGGTTAAAGAAAAATGATGAATAACGCAAAAAGTAAAAAGGTTCGAAAAGAAGATATTGTACTGCATTGAGAAAAAGGAAATTTTTGAAATTGATTGCCCATTAAAAAATTGAAGATGAAAGTATTTTTTTTAAAATACGATTTTATCACAAGTGCATCAATAAAATTTTCCAAATGCTCACCGTTCAAAGGAATGGTTGTTCATTTTTTAGTTAACGAACGGATCTTTCATTTTAAGGGTTCGTTCTTTTTGACTCGTTTGTTCATGAACGACAAATCCCTACCCTTTTGAATACTTGCTACGCTGAAGGGTGGGGGGAGTTTTTCGTTGTTCCGTTTTGAACAGTACAAAAATCTGGCTCGCCTAAACATAAGCCACATTAAATTCAAGAAAACTGAGGGTTCTTGCAACAGATTGAAAATTGCTTAGCAAAAAACAGTCTGCGGGATAATGATAATGATCTGCTATCATCATTCACTGCAGTTTGAATTTTTCGACTGTCAAGAAATAAAGTCCTTGTAACATTGGCGTAGCCAGAAAAAAATTGAAAGGGATGTCGCTCCATTTCAGAGGAGAAAGGGTGTGAAGTTTGTTTCAGTTGTTTTGTATGGTCACTAAAAGAAACATTTCTGCTTTTCCGAGGGATGGATAATCACCAAATGTCACTGTAATGTGACTGCCTAATGTCATTCATTACACTCCAGTTACAGAACAGAAAAATTGGTTGACTTTTGAAAGACAAAACCAGCAGAGAAAAATAGGCAACTTGTTTATTAGTTGTCCATTAAATCAAAATTCTGACTCTTTAATGCTTAGAATATCGTCAATAAAAAAGACACTGTACATAGAGTAAATAAGAAACCTCATGCACTATTTACTTCTATATATCGATCTAGAACTCTAAAAAAAAAAAAAAAAAAAAAAAAAAACATTGTATTGGTTAGGAACAAAAAATCAACTATTTATTTTTGATCACCTGCAGTTCTTTTTTATTTTATAAGGATGTTTGCTTAGTTAAACACTTAATATCATTTCATGATTCTTCTGTAATGGTATTAAAAAATAAATAAAATACGGTGCAGAATCTCAGGAAAAATATCTTTTCATTATTTCCATTCGTAGTTCACTTACATGCTGGTTCGAAATAAACTTTTCTTTACAAACTTCCAAGCCTTTCATTGGTTTTGCAAATCATATTCATTTCGTAGGCATCGAAAAAATTTTGCTGAAGTTTTCAGAATGATCATGTATTTCTATTGTTCTAAAATCTTTTAAATATTACGGCGAGGAGCTAATAAAATGCTAGTTTTACCCAATTTTTCACTGGTGATGACAAGTAGCTGAAGCTGGGTGGTCAGCACTGGCTTCCAAAACAAAGCAGCAAAAGCTGCATAGATCACGTGTCCTATGCTAAAGTCACGTGTCTTATGCAAAACAAACCTGCTGTGACGTCACGTGAAAGTATCCCATTGAAAGATGGCCAACACTGAAGCATATCGACCGATCCCAAGCGGTAATTCTGTAATCCACGCTATGGCTTGGTTTCTTCTATGCTCGATAGATGGCGCCACTACTTTTTCATGAATTTTTTTTTTTTTTTTTGCTTTCTTTTCAAAAATATCTTACGATCAAAACGATAATTGAACTTACAGAGTAAAAGAAATCACTGATGAAAATGCTGCAATGTAAGTTTTAAATTTTTTTTTCTTAATTTAATTGCGGATAATCCCGGGAAAAAAATGTTATTAAAGGGACAGAACAGCCGATTTAAATTATTGGAATTTAAGAAAAAATGTGAAAATTCATGTGCCTAAAGGTTTAACGTTGTAATTAATAATTTAATCAACGGTCTAATTGATACAACTATATCAATTAGATAACATTATATGCAGTATTCGGGGGGGGGGGGGAGTACATATATATAGTGTGAAATGTAAGTCAGAACAGCTCTTTTACAAAAGTACTCCAATAGGCTTTCTAGTTTTTTTATTTATTTATTTATTTATTTATTTATTTTTTTTGAAAAACACAAAGACACACATATATAATATATGCCAATGATTTTTTTTTTGGTGTGGGGGGGGGTGTGATCGCTTCCTTTGGGGGGGGGGACACATTCACCCTTAGTTTTATTTACCCATGTTTTGTAGCATTTTTTGAAATTAATTTTCTGTTTAGTTTGTTCTTTAACTTTTGTTGTTTTTTCCACCAGTACTTACATGTTCTTTACTAAATTGCTATGTTGGGCCTTTTTTGGTTAAAGATTTTTTAGATTGTATTTGTGTTTCAATAAAAATTGAATTAATTTCTCTTTTGAATGGCTTATACAGATTTAACTTAAATATGCTTGTTAATTTTATACACAGAACTGGTTACATCAACCGATTCCGATCCGCCAATATCAACTAATTCCGATCCGCCGGTCGAAATGCGATCCGAAAACTGCTGGAAACGACAGTCCGTTTTGGAAAATTATAGGCAATTTTTTACTTGAACTTTTTGATCGCCTGAAAAAAAGTCTTTGTTCAGTAGAAATATTTTTCTAAACAATCGGGACTGAACCCCATTCGGATAATTAGAACCAGAAAATGTTCTATTGAAAAAAAATAATTGAGTGTATGTGATGTTACTTAGTTGTAAAATATTTTATTGAAAATGAAATAATAAAGTAAAATTGCAAAATTAAGGAATAATTATTTGAAAATGGGACTCATATTACACCAAAAAAAATTATAATTTAAAAATGAAATAAAAATTAATTATAAAAAAAAATTGTAAACGAATTTTCAGAACTTATAAAAATTCTCCCCGAAATTCAAAAAATCCCCCCTGGAATCTGAAGTAACGGGGGACATTCCCCTTCTAGAAATTGAACCTTATTTCAAACCCTGTTATATATACATTTAATTGAAAGTAACTTGCCTTTGTATTGTGATTGTCAATTTAGCAGTGCATCCTGTATGCTTTGAAGGACCATCCCCAGAAACTATTCTGTCTGTCATGCACACAGCGATAGCTGATTTTGTATTTATTAAATCTCCCTAATTTCGGATATGTTGTTGCAACACGCCAAGTACTTTTTGTATCTTCACTGTGTTGCTGTAACCAGTTCCGTGTATAAAATTAACAAGCATATTTAAGTTAAATCTGTATAAACCAATCAAAAGAGAAGTTAATTCAATTTTTATTTAAACACAAATACAATCTAAAAAATCTTTAACCAAAAAAGGCCCAATATAGCAATTAAGTTAAGAGCATGTAAGTACTGGTGGAAAAAACAACAGAACTTAAAGAACAAACTAAACAGAAAATTAATTTTAAAAAATGCTACAAAACATGGGTAAATAAAACTAAGGGTGAATGTGTCCCCCCCCCCCAAAGAGGAAGCGATCGAGCACACACCCCCCCCCCACCACCAAAAAAAAATCATTGGCTTATATATATATGTGTGTGTCTTTGTGTTTTTCAATAATAATAATAATAATAATAATAATAATAAATAAAAAACTAGAAAGCCTATTGGAGTACTTTTGTAAAAGAGCTGTTCTGACTTACATTTCACACTATATAAATGTACTCCCCCCCCCCGAATACTGCATATAATGTTATCTAATTGATATAGTTGTATCAATTAGACCGTTGATTAAATTATTAATTACAACGTTAAACCTTTAGGCACATGAATTTTCACATTTTTTTTTAATTCCAATAATTTAAATCGGCTGTTCTGTCCCTTTAAGAATATCTTTTTTTTTTTCGGGAATAT
Organism: Uloborus diversus; assembly: GCF_026930045.1. Lineage (NCBI taxonomy): Eukaryota > Metazoa > Arthropoda > Arachnida > Araneae > Uloboridae > Uloborus > Uloborus diversus. The sequence continues at coordinate 145,772,441 of NC_072734.1, read as the reverse complement.
CCGCAATTAAATTAAGAAAAAAAATTTTAAAATTTACATTTGCAGCATTTTCATCAGTGATTTCTTTTACTCTGTAAGTTAAATTTTCGTTTTGATCGTTTGTAATATTAATATTTGAATAAGTAAAGCCGGATGATAAGCTATCCATGGTTAAAACTTCAGAAGACACAAGACATTTTTGAAAATAAAGCAAAAAAAAAATCATGAAAAAGTAGTGGCGCCATCTATTGAGCATGGATGAAATCAAGCCATAGCGTGGATTACAGAATTACCGCTTGGGAACGGTCAATATGCAACACTGAAGCATATATCCCAATAAGGGGCTGCCATATATCGCAAATAAAGAGAAACATTCAAGTCACCATCTTAGCCGCCTCTCCATCTTACCCGACTCTCCCCTACTCTTCTTTAGCTATGCCTAGAGTCCCTATATGAAAACCTTTCAGCCAGTAAAAGTTTTTCTCTTGTGATTTCTAATTTGGCAACAGTTGGCGACGTTAAAGGAGGCAACCGGATTTTGATATTTGTTGTGGGTTCTGGGTCGCATTGGAAAGATTTAAAATGCCTGTATGTTGGGAATTAATTGTAATTCTTTTCTAATTTTAAACTTAAACATCTTTAGATTTCAAGAATGATTGCTTGTTGATTCATATTTCTAAAACATTTCGCTGTGTCTTCTCTTATTATTATTTTTGTCAACTCTTGTTTACAGTTTTATCTTATTTCTGTGTAATCTTTTGTATAAAATTAGGTTGCAGTTTTGTTGTAAATAACAATAAAATATTTACAGGCTTATCATTCTGCACTCAAATCAACGCAATTGATCGGCAATATGGCTCTCCTCCCAGTTAAAACTCAGTTTAGAGGACCAGCACCTCGAGCAGGTGAGTGATGTATATAGTAGGGCTACACGATGTAGGAATTTCTACATCATGATGCATCGCGATATTGCGATGCAACACAATGTAGGGTCTTCTTTTTTTGTAGCACTACCAGCAAAAAATTGTCAAAAAAAGAAAAACACACACGCAGCGTTAAAAGTGCAAGATAACAATAAATATTACAAACGTGTTTTGAAATTACAATGAAACTATTTTTTTCAATTCAAAAAGATGTGAGCTTATAGAAGCAATCTCATCTTGCATTTAAAAAGGTGTTCCTCGAAACACCATAATATGTGTATTAAACCTTTGTTGCTATTTTGAGCTTAAAGCTTTTGTTTTTGGTAAATGATTATAAGATATACTTTGTTCCTGAATGTATATTCCTTTAAGAGCTTAAAAAAGTGCATTTCCTGCCAGTGTGGGAAGGTCTTTGTTCACTGATGATCTTCCACTCAGAGATGCCCAGAACTTAAATTTTTTTGGTGGGGGGAATTTTTTAATTTGCCAAATGATAAAGTACTACGAGCATTAACACAAGTTTCTTTAACCTTGAAAAATAAATCAAATAATACAGAACAAAACTTTTTTTTAAATGTTTCACTATGTCTGGAGAATTCATTTACCTTTTTGTAACGAACGTTACATATAATACATGATGTTGTAATTATGCCCCTAATTAGACTTTTATGTTTGAAACAAGCCCAAACATGGTTTAATTTTACTTTTATAGTGTTTATATCAATATTAAATTTAATCCATTTAAATTTAGAATCATAATTTTCTTTACTAATAAAGTCATGGGCGCCCATATTATGCAAAATTGTAAGGGGGGGTCTCAGATATTTTAACCATGGTTTAACAGGATATTTTCCCCATGGAAACCGATTTCTGGACAGATTAGAGTCATTATAATTTGACATTTTTAATAACTTATTCATTAATGGCTGGAGAAGAAATGTTTTTACATTTTTGCAAAGAAAAAAGTACTAAAAACAAGGAAGTTCTAATTTCAAAGGGGGGGGGCTTAAGCCCCCCTATATGGGCGCCCCTGAATAAGTTGCAAAAATGATCATTTTACTTGCTAAAAAACACAAAAAATAAGACATTTTACCATCTCTTCCTCCACTAAATAAACCTAATATGAGAAAAAAGCAACACTAGATTCTTGTTCTAGGGGTTATAAGCTTTCCAATGATATATAACTCTTAGGGATCTGTTTAAGTTGATTTTCTGACCTCTTGGTTTCATGTTAGCTGGTATTCACTTTATAGAATTGAGGGTGATATAGGGTTTTTGAAACCAGGCAACTATACTAATAGTCTTGATGAAAGAAATAGCAGAAATTTTTAATTGTGTTTATGAAATAAATGCCAAATACGGTAAACACCCGATTATCGGCGGACGGATTATCCACCGATCTTTTCCCATTTTTTTTCACTGTCATTAAATGTTTTTAAAGCTTATGATTGTGTTATTGTTCGTGTATACCTTTTACACATATTTTTTACATATAACGTTAGTAGATGCAATTATTCGGATTGTCTGCAGTTTTCGTTTATCCGTGGTTACCATGCCACCCTATTCCATGGATAATCAGGAGTTTAATGTATTTCAAAGCTGTGAAGTGCATCAGTGAGAACATTACAATTTTAACTAAATTTTAACTGATGAGGGATGATCATGTTTATGAAACTGCAACTAAAGGTTAAGATCCAACACTGTATTTTGATTGCTGCGTTGATTATCAGACTTCCAACACTATTGATCATCAGAAAAGCCTAAAAACAGTTGAATAATTTTATTTATTCACATTCAAGGAAAAATAAGGACAGCTTGGCTTTTGTCCTATAAATTTATGCACTATATGGAAGTCAATATCTTGCGCTGATGATTTTAATTTGTTATTTAAAATTAAATTTCACTTGTTTAAAAAGGCTTATGACTCCTTACCTAGTAAATTTCTTTTCGAGCTTTGGAACACTGGAAAAATCTTGTAAGGGAGTTTTTTAGTCTTTCCAATAGTACAACTTTTGAGGCTATAGAATATATTTTATCCTGTAGTACAATTTTGTCAGCTTCTCTGAAGGTTTCCTCTTTCTTACTGCTCTTTCTCTCTCTCTCTCTCTTTGAAAAATATTTTTTTCTATTGTTTTTCTATGTTTCATTTTTATTGTTATAGAAACAGACCAAGAAGATATTGTTGATGAAGCAATTTACTTCTTCAAAGCTAATGTATTTTTCAGAACATATGAAATTAAAGTAAGTTTCAAAGGATTGAATTTCATTTGAATTAGTAATAATTGAAAATATTCATTATGAATGTATAAATATTGTCAATGTTTTGTTTTAGAGTGAAGCAGATAGAGTATTAATTTATCTGACATTATACATAACAGAATGTTTGAAAAAGTTACAAAGGGTAAGTTATATATTTCTATTCAAAAACTTATCATTCGTAGAATTTATGAAAATCCTAAAAATCAGATAAAATGACTTTTATACTGATTTCAAAATTTTGAATAACATAAAAATTAATGTAGAATTTTGAAACATCTCTTATAGTTAAAGTAGGAATTGTCAGTTTTTATTTGTGTTTTATTGCTATTTCAAAATTTAATTTTTTATGTCATAAAATTAGTTACCCGTATAGTGTATAAATGTGGCTCCTGTCTTCTTTCATATTGATGTTCGTACATTCCTTATAAACTATTGCTTTTCTAGGAGGAAAAAATAATAAGGGCACTTAAAACTCCTGAATTTTTCTAGCATCTGTGTACAAATCCTTATTTTTTATTCTGTAGATGCATCGCCTTTAGTTTTAATCTTGGGGATTGAACTGTTTTTCCTGTTAGTGAAACAAATGAATCTGTTTGGTTTGAAGAGATTTGGGTAGTAAAACTGACCTTCTCTTTCATTCTAACTTCTTATCCCTATTTTTACCTTCCTGTTTTGACTGTCCTTTGAAGTCTGTATGGGTTGGCCTGCCTGCATCAATCAGATTGAAGTAACCTTTAAATTACTCTGATAAGAGTCTGAAAACTGTCAAAATGATTGACACTGAACCCTCTCCCACACATACTATTCTTCCAGTTTTGGTAAGGAACTTCCACTCTTCAGCTGAATCTCCAGTTCTGTGGCTTTACGGTTTATTTGTCCAGATTTTTTTTTTTATTATTATTGTTATTAATTTCTGGACTTTTAAAATCTTACTTAAAATGTTTTTTTAAGCAAAATTTTTGGAGGCCCGTCTCATCACTGCACAATTGTTTGTTAGAATATTTTACTGTGAAAAGTATAGCTAGATAATGTAGATGCACGCCGTGCGCTGATATATTTGCAGCTGTGCAGATGCATTTGCTGTAGATATGTGCATCCCCTGATAACTGATAATTATTATCAGTATGAAGCATTGATTCAGTGGCAGTTCGTGAGAGGGGCCAGAGGGGGCCCGGACCCTCTCACTTTTTTTAGAAGACAATAATTTATAACTTTTTATTTATTTTCCTTTTTTTTTTTTTTTTTTTTGTGCATATGTGCTTGAACAAAAAAAATTAAGAATGTTTAAATATTAAAAAAATATTTAACTTTTTTTAAACCAGGGGGGGGATGCGAGTGCACCCATAATCTGGCCCCCTCACTTTTTCAAGGCACGAGCCGCCACTGCATTGATTAATGTTAAGATAGGTGGATAAATTAACGAAAAACGTTCACCTTTTGCTCTCATGGATGCATGACTGAATTCACTGTATTAATGCAAATTTTAACATTCACTGTGTAATGTTTTTTATACCTGCAGATGGTTTTGAGTTTTGTGCGCAGATACTTCATATTTTTATCTTACTACGATGAGAAGAGAGTTTAATCTCCTTCCGTTCAATTACCGTATTACTCAAAATTCGTATTTCACAAGATTTCTCTTCAATTTGCCTGCAATTTACGCAAATTGAAAGAATTGCAAATAACACTTCTCATTTTTTTAACTTTCCAAATGTAGAATGAGTACGGAAATTAAGTAAAATTTACTACGAAAAAGAACTTGAGAAGCAATAATTTTCCTAGTTAGAGCATAATAGCACTCAAAATGAAATAAATTGCAGCTTATTGAATGTAAGAAAAATACTGTAAATAATATTCTATGTTAAACTAACCAATGATACTAATGTTATGAAAAGTATATAGCTAAAAGTTTACAACCAAAGTTTCTCTCATTTTTAATTTTAGGTGTTACAATTGTTTAAAGTTCATGGAAAACAATAGTTATGAACTAATACTTTTTACCATGTTGTTAAAACACATTGGTTTCTGAAATAAATACAATTGCGCTGAAAAGAAAAATTTTAAACAGTATTTTATTGCAAAAACTTGCAGATTACTGCCACCACGTGCCTCGACATTGCAAATAACAACCCTTTCAATGTTAAAAGAAGTGAGCTCATGGTTGAAAAGGATATCTTTTCATATACGTGCTTATAGGGTGGTTCAAAAAAAAAAAAAAAATCAGCTAGAGTCCAGGACACCCCCATTTTTTATATTTTTTTATACTTACTAATAGTATTATGCTGTAAAAGTTTTAGCTTCTTACTCAAATTTTAAGAAGGTGCATTTAATGTGTGCTTTAATTTAACATAAGCCGTAGCATAAAAAATGCCGCAAATTTAGAAACATTTAATTTCCCCAGCTGTGTTTTGTAAATAATTATTTTATTGCAATGTATATGCATAATACTCGTGTATATTATAATATGTAGCGTAGTTGTTTCAGTTTAATGTATTTTTTAACCCCAATCCCCATACTGATGAAGTTAGCGGGAGGGGGTTGAGCACCCTCTTTCAGTTGAAATAGGAAGCTAAAATTCTTCCAGTATATTACTATCCACAAACCTAAAAATATTGAGGGGTGTCCTCTTATCTAGGAGAAACTTTTTTTTTACATGTATTTTTGAACCACTCTAATGCTCACCCCTCTTGCATTGAAAAAGACACTCCCTACAGTGCTGAAACATGTGTCTGCAGTAATCTGCAAGTTTTGTGGAATAAAGCATTGTTGCTTTAAATTTTTAATTATTCTGGTTTTGTTTTTATATGTATAAATAACTTTTCTTATTAATGATTCAGTGAGTATTTTAAATTAATGCATAGAAAAATTACATTCAGTTTGAATTGTTTTTTCTGTATTTTAGTGTTCAAATAAGAATCAAGGTCTTCAAGATGTATATAGTTTAGCAATAGCAAAGTTTGATATTCCTGGTGATTCTGGGTTTCCTTTAAATGCTGTGTACTCAAAACCTAGTTCTTCTTCTGAAGCAGGTATTGTACTTATCTTTTGCCTTATCTGCTATTTATCATTACAAGTAACTTAAATGTATTCAGGAATGGCAAATACTGACATTTAATTAATAAATCAATATTATTTGAGAAACTTTACTCAACTTTTTATTTTTATTTTTTTTTTTTTTTTTTTTTTTTGAAATTGGCGGACATGCTTGGATTAGCAAAAATTTTGATACAGAACTTTATTCCATCTAAGTACTCATTATTTCAAGTCTAACTATACATATTGTTGCTATGGCATAATGAAGAATGGTAAAAAAGCAATAATATAATTTTGTTTGCAATAATATAATAAGGTTTATCTATGCAATCAGAAACACTTTTTCAGACTAACTCCTGTTAATCTTTTAAAAAATAATCAGTTGTGCTAACTGTTGATAAAAACGTGATGACAACAGTGATGATTGTTGATATTTTTTTACTGCATCTGAAGTTTATTATTTTCTTAGAAACAAGTAATAACCAGGGCCCAATTTAGACTTTTCTCTAAATGAGTTTTTTTCCATGGTCATAATAGCAATTATTATAAAATTCATCATTAATGTATGAATTTGATACATTATTTGGTGGCTTAGATGATCCATCCAACAAGTTAGTCTCTGTGGCCAAAACCAATTCACTATCAATTTTCTGACTGTTTTAATGGAATGGTGTTGTAAAGCTTTACGGCAGAACAGGATTCGTACGCTCCTTCAAAACTCCTCCAATACTCCTTCATTTAAGATTTTTTTTTTGAAGGGCCCTTCAAACTCCTGCATTTTGGTTTGAACTCCTTCAAAACTCCTTCTTTCTTAGTTCAAGACGACATCATCTTCCTCTATAACAGTAGCTTGAAATACTTGGGTTGACAACTTTGTCACAAGAGCGAAAAGGGCGATTTTAATGTAGTGATTTTGTATATTTTTTACCCATAAAGATGTGATTCACAAATTGATCATAGAAGTTATAAAAGTTGAAGATTAAAATATTATTATCAGATGACTAAGATATTTCATAAATGAAGTATACCATGCTTTTTTTTTTTCAAATTTTATTATTATTGCTTTTCTCTCCACCCCACTCTCAGCCAGCGCCGTGTCCAAGAGGAGGGTTTTAGGGGTTAAACCCTTCCCTTGGGGGAAAAAATAAGCAAAATGAAGAAAATGTATATTTGACTTAAATTTACTTTAATGAGAAAGTTTGCGTTCAGCGTTTTTATTTTATTTTAATTTTCTTTCTGAATTTTTTTGCGATTTACAACTGCTAAAGCCTTACAAACTGATGTAATATTTCGAAAAAAGTATGGCGGACGAACCGCTGAATGATCTACCAATGCAAAGAAAGAATATTGCTTATTGTAAGGAGCTTATGGTGAATTTGGCATATGTTACATCTATGAAGATGCATTAGTGATTGTGCTTGGCTATGTAATTTGCATCTGCAAAGAGCTCTTTCTTGTTTAGTTTATTAAGCATTATTTCAGAACATAACAACCTGATATACATTCTACATCATAAAAGAATTTGTGAAGAGTTTTTAATACTCATTGCAAAATACTACATAGTAAACAGATTTAATTAAAAAGAAGCAAGCAAAGTTTGATTAAAGCGAATCTGTGAAACGAAGGAATACTTTGGTAACTTGTACAGCTAGAGGTATCCTTCAAGAATACAGCAGTCCTTACATGTGAATAAACGCCATACTGGGATCAGCAATTTGTCGTAAAACTAAAAGCTGTAAGGGGGTTGAATTCTCCCCCCTACTGGTAAGATTAAAACCCCTCCCTTTATGAAAATCTGGGCACGGGCCTGCTCTCAGCTACAAAAGTCAGTTTGTATAATTATTATTAAAATATTTAAAAATACATAAGGAGATGTACTTTATTAAGTGATTGTGTTAAAAAAACAATTGTTTAGCAAATCACAGTTATGATATTGTAAAACGAGTCATCCGCAAGTGATGTCATGCCTTGAGGGGAGACAGGTTCGTGAAAATGTGTCAAGGAGAAGAGAACGACGAAAAGAAACATGATGCAGTTATTATAACAATATGCTTTTAAAAAATATGACATATAACAAGAGGAGGAGTAAGATAAAGTGTTACACTTTGTAACAAAGAGGAAGGGGATCAAACATGTTGAAAAACAAGTGTGACATCATTTAAGGACGGCCCATTAGTACTCCTTCAAAATCTCCTTTTATTCCTTCAAAACTCCTTCATTTTATTTCTGAAACTAGGTTCGAACCCTGCAGTATGACTTCATTCTTATTTGATTCCATTAAAAACATACTGCAGTTGTTAACATTGGTTACACAAGGAACAAAATCTTCGATTAAATGGACTCAAACTAGTATTATTTTGTCGCACCTAATGGATCTCATTTTGTAGGAAGCAATTCAAACTATTTATCTTATCCTATTAAAAACTGAGCTTATGTATGTATGTATGTCCGAGTTACTTCTTCCGAATGCCAATGAACTGACCATCGAGCTAGGTATCGATAGATTCCTAATTTCCCCGTCTTTGTTAGGCTGTTTTAACATGATCCTCTGATAATAATAATTAGCAGAGATATCAATTAAAAACCATTAATTATGACATTTAGATTTCGACAAAAAAAATCCTATTTTTCAAGGACTTTCCTAAATTCAAATTATCATTTAGTACTTCATCTCAACTTTCCTATTATCATTAGGGGAGGAAATTTTAATAAAAGCAATGTAATTAACATTGATTTTATTAAAATTTATAACATGAAGAAAATCATTGAGAAAAAAGATGTTGTCATTTTTTTCTCCAATATGAATAAATAAAATTCTGGATTTTTTTTAAAGGCTTTTCCTCTAATCGGGGGATTTAAAATGTTTTACTGTTTGTTATTTTTCTGCAATGAGCCACAAAATTGCACTTTTTTTTTTTTTTTTTTTGATTCAACCTTGATTGTTGAACATGCTTCACTTGACGTAACTTTTATTTTAAGGTAGACTGTGCAAATCCGGGTGGCGCAGCTAGCTTTAGTATAAAGTTTATATTAATAATTGTCAAACTTGTTGGTATGAATTCAACTTTCTTTTTAGTTAGCTGTATTTTTTTTTTTTTTTTTGGCTTGCCAATCTCTCTCTCTTTTATTGTGTTGGAACTAATAGGAATGTTTTTTAAACAGATTTAATGCGTCAATACCTTCAACAGTTGAGACATGCCTGTGGTCTTCGATTATGTGAAAAAGTGTTTGACCCAGAATCTGGAAAGCCTAGTAAGGTAAGTTAACAGGAAAAGAGGTTTTGTAGCAAATGAAATTTCAAATTAATGTTATTTCCAACAAGACCGTATCCCTAGGCGCTTGCACCATGCAGAAATACACTCAGTAATTTTCATAACATTACATAAATTGTTTAAAAGTAATATTTTTATCCCCACTTTTGTTAATACTAATTAAGTGATTAAAGTTTCTGAAATTGAAATACAGTGGAACCTTAATTATCCAAACCCTTTCAACATAAACCTCGTCCAACTGAGTTCGGTTTCCTTTTCCTTTTTTTTTTTTTGGTAAGTAAAAAATATCTCCTTAAGTTCACTGGCAGCAACCACAGTGTAATATCCAGTTGTGCTTGGACATGCAGTTTTGCTTTTGACAGAATGCTTGTTTTGTCAACCAAGAAGATTATAAAGGTCAGGGTTACCCCAAAAGTGACTAAACTATTGCAGTTTTTTTATTGTTCATTTTCAAACTACAAACCATTTCCAACTCAGAGAAAAATTTCTTCACTATATGTTGATTAGTTATCAATGATTTTAGGTCATGATTGCTTGAAACTTGAAAAAGAAACAAAACTTTAAAGTATTTTTTTCTCCTTGGTAATATTTAGTGTGTTTTTGCATGGTTTTTGAAATCCTAAGGATATTTTTCTATTAAGATTTGCAGATTTAAATTAATTTGTAATCAGTAGTGTATATTTCACAAAACTACTGGGTAAGCATTTTTATATGTTTTCAGAGCATGCTGATCAAAATATCTTAAATAATAATATTTATTTTAAGCGTATTTGACTGCTAAATATCTTCTGTCGAATACATATGCAAATGAATGCATAGATTCGTAGGGTTTATTACTGTGGTTATTTTGCAGAAAATATGGGAAAAATAAAAAATATGCTTAGAATTAAAAAAATAACAAACTTGTCCCATAAAAATTTCAAAAGTTCATTTTAATAACCTACCCCAGTGTGCACAGTAGTATTCAAATTTGTTTGGCTTTGGCAATATTGCAGTCATTTTTTCAATATTATTTTACTTCTTGCAAGCCACAAATGATTCTACTAAACTGCAGGTTGTTAATCTCTGCACTAGTACTTGATCAGAAGTGGTATCCAGATCATTTACTACATTCATAGCCTAGCCAGGATTCGAACCCAGGCCCCAAAGATTGGGACCTTTTACCCTCTACTATGGCACTGGATGCATAATTTTGTTTGAAAGTGTTTCAAAAGCACTTTTAATTTTTAGGAATGAATAAAAGTATTTATTCCTTTTATTGTCCTTTTTGAAACAGATGTTGTAATAATGTGAATATTTTATCTTGCAATCAAAAATGGGTTGTTCAGTAAAATATATTTATTTTTTTCAGTGGTGGCTATGTTTTGCTAAAAGAAAATTTATGGACAAAAGTCTATCTCAACCTGGTCAATGACAACTTTTTTTTTTTTTTTTTTTTTGTGAATAGCCAACTGTTGCACATTAATGTATTAAAAGTTTTAATGCTATGCTTTTGATGTTAGCAAATTTAGATTTTATATTTCATTTTGTCTAAATTGACTTCCAATAAAGGTCAATTTTGTTTTTGTTGATTTTCTTTACATAAAAATGTATAAATTTTTTCAAAATCTTTTGTAATGTAAAGTGAAGAAATAAAACTCTTGTGAATTTCACTTATTTTATTGAGATTATTGGAAACATTCTTTATTTGTTCTTGTTCAATTAACATTAAAACTAAAATATATTGTTCCATTTATGTGAAACAAGTTCTGAGCAATTGATATTCATTATTGTATGCTGTGGCCTTGGGCTCTTGATGGATAAATCTTTTTTTATTTTATAAAAAATAATTTTTTAAAAAAGAGTTAAAATTTAAAAATTGTGGAAAGACTGAAAGCTGAAAAGTTTTTAAAAAGCAAAAGAAAATAACTAGAAAAAAGCTACATACCATGGGCGCCCATATGCAATATTATAAGGGGGGCCTCAGATATTTTCCTCATAGTTTAGCAGGATATTTTCCCCATGGAAACCAATTTCAGGACATTTTAGAGTAATTAAAATTTGTCATTTTTAATAACTTATTCATTAATGGCTGGAGAAGAAATGTTTTTACATTTTTGCAAAGAAAAAAAGTAGGAGCAAGGAAATTCTAATTTGTAAGGGGGGCTCGAGCCCCCACTTGCCCCCATATGGGCGCCCTTGCTACATACATAAAAATTATCCTCATTGAAACATGTAGTGGGTAGTTTGCAGGTGAGGAGCAAACATTTTGAAAACTTTTTTCACATGAATGGAAAAATTACAAAAATTGAACTAAAGAGAGCCGGATTTAAAGGACAAAGTTGCATGTGGATATATCTAAAAATACAAAGGAGGAGTAAAATCAGCACCTATTCTTGCATCTTTAGAATAAAAAAGCAAAATTTGTTTTTAAAACTTTTCTAAAGAGGATGGAGTGAATACGGTTGTACTAAGTGTAATCAGCATGAAAAAAGAAAAACTATGAGTAGGAAGAGAAGAAGTGCCTACTTACTAATATTTAGGAAAATAAGTTGTTGTCACTAAGTCTTCCAAGTTTCCATTCTAAATTAATGCCTCTGGAAGTGCTGAACCAGGAGTTGTTAGGCTTCTGATTTATATCAAAATTATCAAAGTCTGGGTCATATTTAAGGCTGGGTTTTTGGGTTTCAAACCACCTGAAATAAATGAATTGCAAAAGTGTTTGGTAAAATGTTTTTTTAACCAAATTCAAGGTTATATGAATTCATGCAAAAGTTAAATTAGAGTACTATCGTGGGAAGGTAAAAAAAAAAAAAAAAAAAAAAAAAAAAAAAAAAACAGTATCTGCAAATTTTTCTTTTGTTTGTTTTTCTTTCACTTTTGTCATGTATTGTACTTTAGTTTTATTTTACAAGCCTGCCTTTTTGGTTTATGCTGAAAATAAAGCACAAAAAATTGTCTAATTCCAACATTTCCTTATAATTAGTATGGAATCCAAAATGTGTTTCTTCAAATATTTCAGAAATGCATTTAGGCAGATGCTGCACTTTAACTTCCCACGGCAGAGTAAAAAAAAAAGTTGGCTTTATATAATCAGGGTTCGTACGGGTCATGGAAATCCTGGAAAGTCATGGAAAAAAAATAAAATTTCAGACCTGGAAAAGTCATGGAAAATTGAAATTTTCATTGAAAGTCATGGAAATTTATTTCAAGTCATGGAAAAATGTCCTGGACAAAGAGAAAGGAACAGTAACTAAAGGAGCATTAGAAATCTTGAGTGATTTAACAGTATAGCACATAAAAGCTATTAAAAGTGGAAAATTGAATGATCCAAAAATCAAATCTGAATTTTGAAATCTCATTGCATACACTTCTATCGCAGCCGCTTGCCATTTTTTGCGATGTGATTTTATTGCGTGGACATCATTTATTTTGAATTTTCTATTATTTTCAACACTTCTTCTTATTTTTCAACATATTCTGTAGTAGCAAACTTGCACGTTCTTGGTTTTGTCACGCCCACTCAAAAAAAGCCATTCAATTGCATATGAGTTCAATTCCATCACTCGTAAGAACTGTATTATTGAATTTATTAATAAAGAACTTATCTTTTAATTTGTTGAATGTTTTAGAATATAAAGATCTTAAGTCAGGCGAAAGAATACAGAAAAAAAGGAATTCTAATCAGGCACGTAGCTAGAACTTTGTTAAGGGGGGGGTCCAAGGTTGAGCGAGCTTCAAAAGAGGAAGCATTCTAAAGCAAAATTAGTAGCTCATATTCACGTTAAAAAAATAAATCCAATAAAAGTAATTATTTAAATATGATAATTAACTGAAATTAATTAAATAATAGAAATTGATGGAGCAATTGTTAAAATTAGTAATCAAAAATTTTACATTAAGTGGCAAAGAAATTATTGTCAATTTATAAAATTAACGTTAAACTAAAAGTTATCCCATACTAAGTTTCCAAACATGGATAGAAAAATTTCATCATATAAGCTTCCTCTGTTCTGATGCTTTGAAAATGAGGGATATAATAATTCCTATTAATAAAAAGTTCTCAATAAAAGAAAATCGGAAAACGAAAACTGTTCTAGGGATTACTTGGAAAATGCAGGTGATAATTTAATAAAATATTAAAGCTTAGTAATATATTTCAACAAAATATGTACAAGTCATTTTATTTGAAAAAATAAAGAAATCTATATCTATCGCGTCGAATGTATAACTGTGTGAATGCTAAATAACATAATTCCGCCACCCTGCCGATTTGATCAAGATTACTGACAAAATTCAACCACCATCTCGACGAAAATATTAGCAAGGTTTCATTTAAAAAGCTTGAACTAGTTCTTTGTTTATCTACGTTTATAACATTCTTTTGATAATACGAAATTGAATGAAACTTCTAATTTTATCCGTTTTCTAATTATCTTTTCTAACCATCGTTTAAAATCTTGAACAAACAATTGTATCTCTTTGATGGACGGAGACTTCCTTTGCAGCAATCATTTTTTAAAAAAAAGGCGTATTGCCGTTTCTTTTTTTTTTTTTTAATCGTTATTATTATTTTTGTTTGCAACGAATTGGTAAAATAAGCTATCTTAGGATCCGCTATGGTATTTTTTTTTTCTAATCGGGCTTCGTTATCGTTAGAGGCTTTAACCTTTTCGGACCTAGTGCGAACCACCGATATGGCATCTAGTCTTTCAAATGCCATTAATGTCCATTAAGGCGCAGGTGTGAGTGGCACAAGAAATTTTGATGCCGAGTTTCCACCAGATGGAGACACTTGAACTCTCTTCGATGCGAAACTGCACTAGGGGTTCAATTTTGTCAAGCCAAATGTATAATGAATGAAACTAAGCATCTGTGTATTTTTATTTCAACAACATTTTGGAAAAAAATGCAAATGATTGTTTTTTATAAATGTTTTTTATAAGGTCATGAATGATTTGAACATTATTGGCGATTTTCCTCTGATGTTTTCAATTTGATGCTTCATTTAAAAGATCAAGAGGAGGCATCGCACCCACCTATCTCACCACCAAACACGAGTTCTGTTTATTCTGCTGATACAAAACAACTTCTGTACAAATCAGTCTTTTTCAAATTAAAAATATAATTGTAAACAACTACAGGGAAAATGGCAATATGCTCTATTACGAATTATCGTGACAATATTTGATTATAACCTGGTTACTTTACTGTCTTTATTAGCAGTAAGCAAGTGTCAGACTCAAAATTTCATAATTTGGAGTCAAACGTCAAATTTTGATCATTAAGGTAATCTTCGACCCATTTGAGATTGCGATAATACCGTAGCATCAAATTAGATACATTTTCAACTATATGCAATATGAATAAAGCTAGCCGATTTTTGGAATCAAAACTTATAGGTTTCTTATAGCCTCTGTTTGTAAATTTTTTGCTCCTCAGTCATCTGATGTTCCAAAGTCTAAAGATAATCTTTTGTAAAAAATTCTTAGAATGATTGTGATTAAAAATCCAGTAATGATTTAAATCTACCTTCCAAAATTCATAAAACAATAATAACACTTCTGATTCTTTCATTTTCAAATTGGTATAACTTCCATTTTAGAAGCAATTTTGTAATCATCCTGTATTCTCGAAAGCATATCATATTTTATAACGTAGGTATTGACTTTTTTTTCTTTCTTTTATGTGATGTTAGTAAAACATATTTTACTGCAAGAAATAGCAAAAAATTTTAACTTGAAGAAATTAAGAGTTGAAAAAAAATCTAATATAGAAGTGAAAAACACAAGAAAATCTACCTCGCATTCACCTTTTTTTAATTATTTGCTTGTAACGCAGTAAATAGCAGAAATTTTCACCTAGTAATTTATAGTTAAATGCACATGTCCGTTTTTTGTTACATTTAATGCTACCATCGCAGTTTACTAATGATGGATGCATAGATGCTTACTAAATAAATCCTCAGTACAATGGCGGTAAATAACGATCAGAAAATTTATTCCAATGAAGCAAATACAAATATGCTTCTCTTGAAAAACGGAACAACATCGAAGAAAGATTTTTTTTCTTCAGTTAAAAATGACTAACGGCTCTTCTTTTGGGACCATAAAATTTTGATACAGCGAAAAGTAATTCCGTTGCATCAACTTCAAATTTTATTTATTCACTTATTTTACCTTCAAAAACAAATACTTTTTGGACATTTAATATGTTTAACGGTCATTTTAAATATTGAGTGGAAAAACATCCGTAAAAAGTCTAGTTTGTGCTAAAAATAAGACACAAATGTTCAAAAAAAAAAAAAAAGAACTTTTCAGGATTACAGTTTAAAAGTTCTAAGCTTCCGGAGAGATAAGTAATCTATTATTGTAAAAAAAAACTAAAAGTTTAAATAAGATTATTAATCAAAATATAAAATAAATCTTAAATGAATCATACCAAAAATATAAAGAACAAAAATTAATTAATTAATAATTAAAGTTTATTTTTTTCTCATCCTCAAACACGCGAAATGTGTAGAACTTCTTCTTCGTTGCTGTCTGAACTTAGTTTTTAAATGGGAAAACAAATTAACACATAAAATTGCTCGTATTGTTAAAAAAAACTTTAAAAGGGACAACTTACCTAGTTTGTGTAAACTTAATTTTCTTTTGATTAAAATTTCGTTCAAGATATGTTTCCTATAAGTGTGTGGTAGAAAGATACTGTGTGTTAAAACAGAAAATAATAGGAATTTCAATTTCTGATTCACCAGGGATGCACCTCACTCTGGCTGTCCTTCGTGCAGCATGTCTAGGAAATCAATTCCAAACGGGAAAAGAGTCGAAACAAAAAGAAAGAAAGAAAACCACCCCAATGAGACTGGAGAATGTTTGTTGACAATTACTTTGCCGATGGCAATCTGGTGGACTGAGGGAAAGGGGCCGAATTTCAAGGTCACAACCCAGTTGGGTTGAAAGAATACGGAAATTCTTCGTTTCCGGACGCAGTACGCAACGCAGTAAAAGACAGGCGGCAACTGGGAACCTGCAGTTATTGCACGAGGTTCTCGTGTTCTGAATTGACTCGGATGCGGGAAAACTGCTGATTAATGGGAATATTTAAGAAGAAAATACCGGGTTTCATAAAATTTCTCCCTTTGGAAATTTTTTGTTGACGTGAGGTGCAACAACCGAGAAAAAGCAGACAATGTTCTTTCGGGAAGGGGGGGGGGGTCCGGACCCCATGGACCCCCCCCTTGCCTACGTCCTTGTTCTAATGCTCTAAAACAGTAGTGCCTAACATACAACACTCAAAACTAATCCATGCGACCCACTGCTCAATGTCGGGAATTAACATGTTCTGGAATTTCTGTACCTACTAATTTATATGCATTTGAAAATATGCAAATTTGTAAACAAAACAAATATACTTTTGAATCACAAGATTGATTCATTACTGAATGGTTTTTTCAAAAAAGATCTGGTTTGGAAACATAAAAAACTAAACTATGTGGCTTTACTTTAAAGAACCAAAATACTGTTAAGTTACGTGGATGATTAAAGGCACTGTTGACACTAAAAGGTAACTTTTGAAGCAAATTTATTGAAACTTAGTGATGACTCATTCAACCTTTGTCCCATTCAATATCATTCTGCCTGTTTTTTAAAAAAATCAGATATTTAAGCATCATCATATTTGCTTCACTGCATTTTTATTTTACTTAAATTTATATGATGAAGACAAATAAGAATAGTTTAGTTTTTTAGTGTGCACTTATATTTTTTCCATAACTAGTAAGTGCTTCAATGAGGCTGTGGCATTCATATAGACGTTTTGCTAATGCTCATTTCCAAATATTACTAAGTTTGAGATTAAATAGTGTTATTCTCTTCATGTAATGAGGTCATGAAAATTTTCATTGAAGTCGTGAAAAAGTCCTGGAAAAGTCATGGAATTTTTTCATCCAAATAAAGTATGAACCCTGTATAATGTTATTTTTTCATGATTATCTTTCCTTTTTAAAAACATTTGGTCTTTCCTTTTCAAGATATATACAAGTAAAGAGGGGGCAAACCAGGGCTATGATGTATCATTTCTGGAAAAAGTTGTACAATAAAGAAAATAAACAGAAATGTCAGTTTTTTGAGCTGTTTTGCTACTTACTGGACTAGTTGGTCTCTCTTAATACGATGATCACATTTAATACGAAATCCGGCTATAAGGAACTGTTTGTTATGTTTGGTTTGCTATCTAACTACATCTAAAATTTCACGTAATACATACAGTAAATTGAAAGCCTTGGTTAATAGGAACAAAAATTTCTGACCTCTTTACTTGAAATGTTCGTGGTTGAATACTGTAATTTTCTTTTAGAAATTATTCATCATTTTGTTAGGTAGTAGAAGTCCCATTGTGTATTGTGAAAAAAGAAATGTTTAATATTTTGCATAGAAATTAAAGCCCATGCGTTTGTTTACCAGTGGACATTTCAATTTACTCGAAGATAAAACTACATCTTCCAGTGTGGATCGGATGATGTAGTTTTATTTCATACATTTTATAATTGACAATCCTATTCCACGATTGTCGATTATCATTTTCCTTTTTCAATATTTTCCAAAAACATTCATTTATAAGAAATAAGTGATTTTTTTTTTTCTGAATGTACTAATAGGGTACAAAGTGTATATTTGTAATAATATTTTCTAAACATATAGGTAAGCATTTCTTCTTTTTTTTCACATTATCACTCATTCAGGGTTGTTACAAATAATGGCTAATACGAATAAATTTGTGGATTTGTGACATTTTGTATTAACCGAGTTCAACTGTATATATTTTTTTCATTTGAAGTCTGAAGAAAGTGAGGAGTGGATTATTTCATTACGGATTTCGATCTTCCAGAACTTTAAGTAGAATTATTACATATTTTATTTTGATATGGAACTAAACCTGCTAACACATGCTGTAAAACAGTGCGAAGCTGACCCGTGTGACGAGTTGTTTTGTTTGATGTTACAAATTGAAAACTCGAGTAATCACAATGCTACAAACTTGGCGCCAAGTATCCAGAAATAGGTTTCTGGAAAACATTCAAACTTCGCATTACAAAATTAGCATCCAATAATGCTCACAATAGGGTCTTAGTGCATAGTTTTCTTTCATTTTCCACTTTTTCTCATAATATTTAGAATTTTAAAAAAATTATTGAAATTTGTGCGGCCCGCAAGAATTATCTTAATTTGAAGTGTGACCCTCGTGTATAAAAAAGGTTGGACACCTCTGCTGTAAACAATTCGTTGTTGATATTTTTAAAGCAATAGCTATTTTTCTGGTTGGTTGAAAGACGAAGTTCTCAATGTCATGGTTTTCTGATGTCCAAGTTGCGGTCAATGGACTGTTTAGAGGCCATGAATAGCTGTTCAGACTATCCACCTGAAGGGTGATGGAAGTTGCATTATTCAACAGAATCTCTGGTGAAATATATCCCTTTGAATTCTCCTCGTCATACCTTGATATCGGGATGTACAATCAAACTTATTCATGAATGATTTTGTCTCCTAATTAAAAAAATTTCATCTCTACAACATTACAGATATAGAAAAAGTATCCCCCTTGCAATTTCCTCCCTTCTGCATTCCCCCCTACCTGTATGAAAAACATTTGACTGTCTAGATTGAACCGGAAATGGTCCTGGCTTGAAAATTTTTGACATACAATGGGTAAAAAATTAAGCCTGCTACTAAGATAAAACTGCAGGAAATTATTATTAGGGTCTGGTGCTATTAAATTTTTCAGGAGTACATTTAGAAGTTCATATGTGAGACTACTGTAAAGCTCTCCTTGCAACTTGTGGATGAACAATGAAAGTAAACTAAGTGTTTCTCATAAGCCTAACTATTTATATGTAATAGTAATGTGATTACAGTCATGAATTTATACAAGTTTGATGACCAGCGACAGGCTCTGGATCCAGCTATTCCGGTCCTAGTCAGTTTATTAGTCCCCAAAGAATAGTAAATGGCCGTCTTTAAGCTATCTACCCCCTTGCTCATTACCGCCTCTTCCGTACTACTACATGAATTTACACTGAGTACCAAGGTCCGACTATGACTTTTGAGGACACTGGGACACGATAATGACTTGACCCCCCCCCCCCCCCACACCCACCACCTGTCGCTTTTACAATACATTGCAGCATAAAATATTGTGGATTTGGATTTAATGTACATTTTGATGTTGCTATAGCGCAATAGTGCCTAACCTTCGACCCTCGGGCCACGTCCGGCCCGCGAAAGCTAATCTGTGTGGGCAGTTGTTATGTTTAATGTTACAAATCGAAAACCACGATTTGTGACTGTTAAATTTGGGGTGCATTCAGAAACAACGATCGGTCGCCTCGGTGCCATACCGCAAGCGTTCGGAAACGCTGCGATCGCTTTCTGGCGGTCGACTTTTGGTAGTAACCTGTCGCACCGCTGTGTGGACGTGGTTAGCGAGATCACAAAGTCTGTATTGGCCAATTCGGTCGTGTTTCATGTTTTGATCGTAACCCACGTGACTTTCTTATTACGAAAGTTACTCTTTGACTGGAGCGTCGTTTGCTGTTGTAGAGTCAGCCCTAGAGTCAAATACAATAAACTCCCGTGCTGCGTTCGGAAATAATCCACCGTTTACACTGCGTGGTTAGTCCGGTGTGGTTATGACGTATCTGTAATTTCTCTAGGAAGCCTGGTAGAACAGCTGTGTTTTCAAACGCTCGTGGTCCCACCGCGGTAGTTCTAGTTCAGCAGCATACGACGCTCTACTCAAAGCGCAACTTTCGTGATGGGAAAGCCACGTGCTTTACGATCAAAACATGAAACACGACTGGATTGGATAATACAGACTTTGTGACATTTGTGATCTCACTAACCGCGTCCAGCGGTGCGACAGGTTGCTACCAAGTCGACTAAGAAAGCGACCGCAGCGTTTCTGAACGCGGTTAGCTGACGTCGCCTCGGTGTCACCGCAAGCGTTCGGAAACGCTTGCGGTGGCAGAGCGACCAATCCTTGTTTCCGAATGTACACCCCATTTTTTCGTGGAATAGAGTGGCACGGTACCCACGGATAAAAGAAGCATGGTAGTAACAACAATCATTGGCTTTTAATTTTCTTTCCTGTTCCATATTTTCTCGGGATATATTTAGAATTTAAAAAAAATATTTTGATGTTTTAAATCTTTGAAAACCCAATAAGCTTACGTTCGACGAGCTCAACCAATGAGCTACCGGTCGCTCATCGAACGCAACTAAGATTGTGAAGCAAGTTTAGGAGGCTGGTGAGCGACAGCGAGCATATTAAATGTATATATATATATCAATTTATCAATCGAAAGCCGTGATTGTTTTGCATGATATGAAATTCGTTTGATTTTTCCAAGGTAATTAGAGCGTTATTATAACTGTTACGATTTTTTTTTTCTTCTAAAATTATATGTTGCGTTCGACGAAACTAACCGATCGACCGTAACCGGTTACTAACCATCATCCTCCGGTTACCACGCCGGTTACCATTTTAAGCTGTTGATCGGTTGATTGAAGTATGTGATCATTAGCTGTCACGTGATCAGTTAACTGGTAGCTACCGATTGAGCTCGTCGAACGCAAGCATAGTGACATTTCAATCAGAAGCAGATGCAGTTAAAAACGATCCGAAATGGGAAGATTGGGCTCCGGAAACTTTGGGCGCCGGGAATTTTGAGCGCCGAGCAGTTTGGGAGCCGCGGGAACATTTGGCACAATGTGCTCGGCGCCCTATGTTCCCGGAACCCAATCTTCCTAGACCTTCCTAGAGAATAGGGGATTCGTGATTTCTCCATCGTAAATTTTGCGAAATTGATGATGTCCTAAGAAACCAGATTTAATTTATTTCTGGTGTTTAAACAAAAGGGTGGGGGGGGGGGGAATTGTGGGGCTTTTTTGGGATTTTTCAAAATTGAAGTCTTAGAGGCTCAATTTCAAGCTTTATTTGGCAAGACTGAGAAAGGGGGTAGATAGGGGACAGGAATGAAGATATTCCTCGAAATTTTTACGATCTTTTTAGAAAGATCCTAGGGGGGAGGTTAAAAGTTCTTTAGGCGGCGCTTAGTCCCCTATTTTCCACTTCAATTGACAGTAACAATAGTGAAGTAATTAATTTTAGTAAATGAATGGTTAAATGTGCTTAAAAAAGTAATTGTTTCTTTGTACTTTCAGGAAAGTATTAAGCATATTTTTTCTAAAAATATTATTATCAGACACAATTAGAGATAAACCAGACCCATGTCCACCGACAGAACTAAATATGGGGGGGGGGGGGGGGGTTCACTTGCATGCAAATCGCGAAAAAAATTTTTTTTTCTTCAACGTTTCTTTTTTTCTCGTTTAATTTTAACTGGCTGCATTGCCCGGCTTTTTGCACGGTCTACCTCAAAAAAAAAAAAAAAAAAAAAAAAAAAAAAAAAAATGAAAGGTTCCCTCAAGTGACGCGTGTTTAACAATCATGCTTCAATTAGAAAAAAAAACTTAAAAAATTTCCCGTCAAAATACATTCTCAAAGAAAGAAAATGGCAAATCAAAAGTTCCCGCAAAAAAAATTAAACGCAACCCCCAGAAATACAACTAAAATCCTAAAAAAAAAAGATAAGTCGCTAAATAATAATCAAAAGGGGAAAATTTTACCTCAAAACAAAGACAAAATTTTATTCAGCCTCAACCGAGGGGAAAAAAAAACCTCTATTTTGAATTCCGAAACTTTGAATTCAAATTATGTTTTTTGCAATCACGAGTTGTGACAAGACTACTGGTTAAAGTTATTGTTTCTAGAAATGGCTCCCCCGCCCAAGCATGTCCCTCCTCCTGGTGCTTACGTGTATATAGTTGTGTGCGTGTGTGTGTAGGCTTACGTGTGTGCACGTAGGCGTGTGTATGTGTGTAAAGGCGTGCGCGCGTAGGCGACTGCACGCACCATCCGGCGTCCATGTCCTACACATGCGCATGCGTATGTAGGACATGGACGCCACCGCCTAGCAAAAGTGGATTCTGGGGGAGAGTGCTCAGGACCAGCCGCGCCGCCGCCGGCGGACGGTGGTGCTGCAGTTCTGGTCCAAGCTGA
Source organism: Uloborus diversus (assembly GCF_026930045.1). Lineage (NCBI taxonomy): Eukaryota > Metazoa > Arthropoda > Arachnida > Araneae > Uloboridae > Uloborus > Uloborus diversus. The sequence goes on along the minus strand of NC_072734.1, from coordinate 145,749,877 downwards.
AAAAGGAACCGGAACATCAAGGACTGTCAAGTGAGAACAATAAGCAATCGTGATTGCTCAAAAAAAAAAGTGGCAATCTTCTGAACGCTTATTTAAAATGAGATCACGCAAACGATAATTTTCCGCTTTAGAATTTCTGTTCCACTACGCTTTGCAGTGCTTTTTAATTTTTTCCTGGTGATTTTACAGCTTTTTTTTGAAACTCGAAGAAAATGAAGGAACTCTATGGGTGTTTTTCGCGGACTTTTCGACCCGAATCAAAGAAATCGGATAATTATTTTGTGTGGAAAGAACCATTTAATACCATTTTCGGGCTTTAAAATTAAAATTCGAACGGTTCAGTCCATTTTTGGTTTTCGAACCCGCCCCCCTCCTACGTTTTTTTCTCGGGTGCCCAAGTACCTTCCTGCCAAATTTGGTCGAGATCCGACGTAAACTGTGGATTTGTATAGAGAACATACACACATATAAAAATACACATATAACATATACACACATATTTGTTTTATTTATTTCTTATTAATTATTTATTCTTTGTTATCTTTAAAGCGAATAAACCAAACCCAGTGGAACGACAGCCCATGGGGTCCAGGACTAATGTGTCCATCTCAGTTTTCCTGACTAAGGGCTGTGGGGTGCAAGAGCACAGGGGCAGATTTAGTCTATTCAAGGGGGGGGGGGGTTGAAAACCGTGAAAGTCATCCCCCCCGACCCGTCATGTAGAGTGGCAAGGTGTCAAATGCCCTCCCCCCTTATCCTATCTTTTAAATATTAATCGCCTCTAACGAATTTTCACCCCCTTGTAGTGTCAAATCGCCCCTTTGGGGGCGATCCCCACCAGGGTTGGAAACAACTGTTTGAAATTATAGCAATATCTTATCATACCAGTATAGTGTAGTCCTGGAAGAAAAAGGTTGAAAAACACATATAGAAATATAAAAATTATCAAGATTCGAAAAAAGTGGAAGAGGTGAACTAAGGTTCAAATTGAAAAGTGGGTAACGCTGTCCATCCTCGACTACACTAACTTCCTAAAATTAATTTAAAGCAAATTTGTGGAATGTACTTGATTAAAATTAGCAGCGATTGCTAGTAATTCTTTCAATTCTATATCATTGGTTTCAGAGAATGACGGTCACGGAGGGGGCGGTCACCCCCACCGCCCCCCTAGTAAATCCGCCACTGCAAGAGCAGATGTTCCGGTCAGGTGGTCAGCCTATAACGTGGGACCCCCAGTGTTTAGTTCCCAAGCACGCTTGGTACTCATTTTATTAACCAACTGAAGGGATGATCGACTGAGTCGATCAAGCCCACCCGGAATCGAACCCGGATCTGTGGCGTGAAAGCGCCAAGAGTTAGAGCCACTGGACTTCTTTAAAGCGAATCGTGAGTTGTATTTTTATCTTTCTTGAAACTATACAGCGAAGAAAGTTAAGTTAAGGAAAGGAAAGGTTTGCAATAAGTAAAAAATAAATAAAAGGAATTTAATACTAGAAAAATCTAAAAGTGATGTTACTTTTTAAAATCAACTAATTTTATTTTTAAAAGTCAAGGTTTGAAAGTCACTCTCTTGAAGCAGCCCACTACCGATGCTCATAGATACTGATGTGATGTATTTTGTAGTTTTGTAGTTATGATTCTGATCCTTCCCCATGCTTGAGGAAGAAGCAATATTCCCAACAAAAACAAAATTACATACGCCGAAACTTGACGACCATCCCCATTCCCGATTCATCTCAAAAGCAAAGCAAAAAATGAAAATTGAAAATTATTTTAAAAGCCAAAGTTGAACCAACGTCTGTTTACCATATGGATTTACATTTACTCCAAATTTCATCCAGAACGTAGCATTACTTCTTGAGATATGGCCACTCTCAATGGAAGAAGAAGAACGTTCGATTACGCCACCCCCTTTTCAGCTATTGACACCAAAACAGAATAAGCTCTAATACCCTTTAAAGGCTACTTGTCGATATATTTCTGTTTGATTCCGTTCATTATTTCTTGAGATACAGCAGTAACAATTGACGACAAAAAACGTTCTATTACTTAACCCCCGTTTGAGCTATTGACACCAAAATTGAATCAGCACCTGTACCTGTTAAGGGCAACATATGGACCAAGTTTTGTTTGATTCCGCGAGTTACTTCCCGGGGAATACCAGGCACGCATAACTCAAAAAACGTCCCATTGCTCCCCCCCCCCTAATTCACGCCAAAACACAATGGGCACAAGTTTACATACTTGGGCACATAAGCGTACCCAATTTCGTTTCATTTCATGCAGTTGCTGTAGAGCGGTCACAAAAACTGGTTACACACATCATATGTGACACACACACACACACACGCAGACATTTTCCAAAATTGCTCGAAATGAACTCACACACGTCAAAACGTTCGAATCCGGTCGAAATTCGTAAATTTGCACTTATCCAATACTTTCTTCTATATATTAGACATAGAAGAAAGTAAAAAACGAAGAGGCACAGATTTAAAGGGGCACATATTCGAGGGCGCAGAGGAGGGAGGGTGATCAGGACGAATAGGGGCAGGCCAGCTCATGCACCGGCCCGCGGGCTAATGGTGCGCAGGGCCAGTCCGCCACTGATCGTGGTGTACGTTCTTACGTGATTGCAATTTGTACTTTGCTTAACATGAATTGATTTCTTTTTTTTATTTTTGAGCAATCACATTGCTTATTGTTCTTACTTGACTGTTTTTGGCATTCCTAATGATTTTAATCTCCCCCCCCCGCCTCCCTCTGCAGCACCACCGTCAACCGGTCCCTCCGATGCTGCTCCTCTAGCAAAACCCGTCTCCAGGTTGCGTCCATATCCTGAATGCACACGCGTATACACACGCATACTTTCACACACACACATATACCAACACACTCATGATGCCTGCACACAGACACAAACACACACGCCTACACACAATACACACACCCAGTGGCGTACCGAGACAGATGGGGGCCTGGGGCGCTACTCGAACTGGGGGCCTACCTGGTATTAAAACTGAAGTTTCTCAAACTATGTGTACGTACCGTATATTACAGTAATTACTTTAAGTGGTACATTTTTACATATTTCAGGTAGTGTTGGTTTGATTTCGGACACTATTGTAAATACCACAGTAAAACACATGGTTTTAAGTAAAATTAAGTAAATACTATATTTTTAATAAAATTGTGCTTTGTCAGAAAATATCAAAAACAGAAAAAAGTCCTAAAATTATATAGTATCTTAAAAATTTATTACATCTGAACATCCAAGTACAGTGAACAGAAACGTTTAGGTATTCCAGATTTAATTAATTTTAGGATAAAAATTGGCTTTTACAGAAAAAAAACCCTTTGCTATTCCTTTGAGTAAGACACACCAGGGAACTTTTTACCTGATGACATCACCTAATCTCAGAGAAAAATATTTTAAAAACATGCTTACCTAAATAAGGATGAAATTCACACGTTCACAGTCTAAATAAAACTTTTCTGTTAGGTCTCACTCACAAAAAAAAAACGCTCTTTATGTTCTTCAGATTAAAAAAAACTCTGGTATGACCCTATACTTGCCTGGCGCATTTGAATGAAGTGGAGAAAACGCTCCGCGCGGCTTTTCTGGTAGAATTAAAAATATTTAATGTTCGACAGAAATTAAGACAAAAAAATTTTGCGTATGCGTGGGTTTAACTAACTAATCCGATTTCTAAAGCGAAGAGCGTAATTTCCCCCCGATTATCGGACAAAGGGCTAGGCATAGGCGGATTTAGGACTAAGTTCCTGGGGGGGGGGGGAGGATCTTTTTTGAGAAACATTTTTAATTGCCCCTCCCCCCCCCCCCCCATGTTTTGGTTTCTTTTCCTGTGATGAATAAGGCCATGCTTTACCTTTTTTTGTGTGTGTCGTTTTCATTAATGTGTGTTTTCATGCTGTCCTTTTTGAATTGACCTTAAGAGGGGTGACTGGTATCAAGAGTGACGCAGGGCTCTCTTTTAAGTTGGATATAGAATATCTCCAATTTTAGGGGGTCCGGGGGTTTGTCCCCCGGAGGATATTTTGTAAAATGGATATAAAATTCTGCATTTTGAAGCCTTATAAGAGTTAATTGGATAGACGAAAATCTCAGGAAAATATAGACAAATTTTTTTTTAAAAAGTTTTATGATTTAAATGTGCTTTGTGATGTAAGTTAATACTTTAAAAGAAATGGTGTACAGATTTAGAAAATAAGTAACATGAGAGTAACATACTACTTATTTGAACAATTCATAATTTATACACTTGATAAGAAATAAAATTGAAGCACACTTTGCTTAGGAGTTTCAAAGACTTGTCTAACTATTTTCAAGGTTTGGTTGGTTAGATTGGGTGTTTTGGCACAAGAGCCCTAGTAGGTTATATTGCGCCAATTTTTTTTTCAAGGATTTTAGAACATTTAATAATTTAAGGCAACTCATTTGCACTTTCCAGTCTCTGAAATTGAGTGCTAGGTTATACAGTTGTACGGTCTTGTTCAAACTTCGTAAAAAAAAACAGCTATTTTAAGCCTAAAAGAAAAAATAAACTATAGAATTCTCATTACAATAACCTTTTTTTAAATTATAAGCAGTGCAGAAAACGAGAAGGAATGGAGGTAGTGTATCATTTTTTTCTGGGCTAAACAGATTAACAATATGCAGTAGAAGCAAGATAAAAGCAATCAATAGAAAAGAATTTCCAAAATACTGCATTTGGGATTAAATAAATAGCAAGATATGAAACATGTGAGTCAGAAAAATTTATTTCAAGCAATATGTTACAAACAAAAGAACCATGATTTTTACTTTTTTGATGCAGGATGTAGCAAGGAGCTAAATTTGACATATTTTGGCATTCCTCCCCCTACCATTTGTTAGAAATTTTAAAATTTAAGGTTTGTAGCCACACATTTCCAAATATTCAAAGCTTTCAAGCTCTTGAAAATGAAATTAGTCTTTTCAAGCACTTTCCATTTTTTAAGGAGAGAATGATGCATTTTTTGCGAGTTACCGGCCCACTTCAAAGTAGTGACCCTAAGCTATAGCTTGTTTATCTTATAGGCAAATCCTTCCCTGTATGTAATTCACTCTTGCCTGCAGATTTTTGTAATTTTTACAAAAATTTGTCAGTTTTTACAGTTAAAGGGTTTTTACAGTTTTACCAATCTGAACGTGTGAATTCAGAAGGTTCTTCAAAATCTTTCGTCTGTAACAACACAAAATATCTAGTTTTTGAAATCACGCAAATTGAAAATAAACATTCTGAAAAGAAAGAAAACAAATTATAAAGAGTAGATCGTTCTGTTAGCGCAAATGGGGGAGGAGGGTTTCCTTTGTTTTAGGTTCTAATTTGAAAAAATAATCGTCAATTATTATAAGTGTTGCAGCTGAATGCATAGCTCGTTTAGCCTATAGTTCCATTTATATACTTGCCCAAATGATTTTCAGTCAAATGGTGAATTAAGACATATTTTCAGCACCCCAGTGACAGCTGTACTGTTTGTATTTAATGTTCTTTTTTTATTTTTATTTCTCCCATCAGAAAAGGACATTCGCGAACCTCTTCATTTTCATTGAACTATTCAAAAAAAAAAAAAAAAAAAAAAAAATTTGTCTTAAGGTTTTGGAAGATGTAATGTTATTATATGAAGTCCTCCCAAAACTGGGGGGGGCATTGCCCTCTATGCCCCCCTCCTATAAATCCACCCATGCCCTTCTGAACTATTCAACAAAGAAAAAAAAAGTAATATTTTTTAAAAAATTCTTTGGAAGATATGTTGTTACTACATAAAGTCTTCCCAAACTGGGGAGGCATTGCCCCCTTTGCCCCCCCCCATAAATCCGCCCATGGGGCTAGGAACTATTTCTTTTGCTTGGCCGCAGCTCATTTCTACATAGTCAAGTAAGCTTGCAATCGAGTATAGAATGGATGGGAGGAGGTATTATGCAGTCAAGGTCAAAAGTCCCGAAGGATTGACCAATTAAACAGTTTTACGCTGTCGAAAGGGGCATAGCAAAAAGGAAGTCCTCTTTGCTTGAGTCAGAAGGGGTCCGATAAAAAGAAAAATTTATCTGACTGATTTTTCCAACGCCACAAAGGATAGACAACTTCTCATTTAGGAATGGATTTTCTTGGTTATATGTTTGAATTTGGTTTCAAAAATAGTGTATGAATTAAGACTAGACCATCGTAGTCTTAATACCCAAAACAAAACATAAAACAGATATTTTAGCTGCATACTGTAATGATCAAAAATTATAAACGTGCATCTGTTATGCATTAGTTTTTTTTATAAATTGTTCGAAAAAAAATGCATAAAACTTTGCTGAAAGCACTTAACAAAATAAAAGCAAATGATTTTTATAGGTTTAGTTAATTTAAAAATTTGGGGCCCCCATTAAATTCGTGGCCCAAGCGCTCATGTGCCTTTGTACACTAGGACGGGTCACTATGAAAAAAAGTCATATTTAACAAAATTTATGATATATACTCGCATATATAGGTAACTGATTAATATTTCTAATCATGATGTATATGACAGATCTACTGGAAAAAATAAGATACAATTTCGGGGGCCTATGTCAAAGCGGGGCCTGTGGGACATAATTTGCCCTCTCTTTGTTTAGGGAAGAGTCACTGAGAAAATATTCATTCTACATAAAAAGTCAACTTTTTATTTATCTAAACCATGACATAAGGCACGTCTGGCGAAAAAGAAAACGAGTTAAAATTTTGGGGCCTATGTCAAAGCGGGGCCTGGGTATCATAAACCCTCCATTGATCCCGAAGAGGTATTGATTGTATCCCTGAACAAATATTTGGTCTTTAAAAAAATTATGATTTATTAAGCCAATTTGTTTAAGCATTCAAACCAAGATATGCGACAATATTGGTGAAAACCAAAAATTGAGATTTGGGGGCCTATGTCAAAGCGGGGCCTGGGGCGGACCGCCCCCTCCGCCCCCCCTTCGGTACGCCACTGCACACACCCCTACACACACATTATGTACACACACATACCCACACACACATACAAACACACACCTACACACATACATCACACGCCTACACGCACATATGCACACATGCATACCCACACAAAGTGACAAAAATTTTTTTCTTAAAATATTATTTTAAATCTATTTTAAATATATTGAAAAGTTTCAAACAGAAATTTATTAAAGTACAATCCCTCCCCCTCCCCCAAAACCAGGGGGAGCAAAGCCACACCCTTAAACCCCGAAATGGGAAGATTGGGCATCGGGAACATTGGGCGCCGAGCACATTGTGCCAAATGTTCCCGGCGCCGAAAATGCTCGGCGCCCAAAGTTCCCGGCGCTTAAAACGATCGGCGCCCAAAATGCTTGTCGCCCGATGTTCCCGGTGCCCAATCGACGACGCCCAATCTTCCTAGACCGAAAAACGATCATACAACGTCATGACGTTTTATCGATTTTAACTCAGTCCTGCGACCCCAATCAAATTAACTACTTTTATGATATAGTAAAGATATGTGAGTGCGTAACTGCTTTCTTTTATGAGGTCGTTTTATTTCATATCTCGTTCTCATTTTTCATTTTGAAATCGGGATATGTCCCCATTTTGACATTATGAATCCTCCCCTAGTTTGCTACATTTTCAGTTTAAAGAGGACTAAGAACTATGCATTTTCAAACTGTGCCCCTTTTATATTATTTATTTATTTCATCAACGCTTACGGAGAAAAAATCGAAAGGAATATTCGAAACACACACACACACAAAAAAAGAGGGGAGCGCACGAGAGACGGCGAGTGGAGGAAAGGAGTAGGATGGAGCAAAACGCACGCTACAGTAGACGTTTAGCTTTGGCATCAGTTGAAATGACCAATCATAATTTCTTTCAAGTTTTTGAATGCTATTTGAGTTTTGATTTAATTTAAACAGTGCATCAGCTGCGTAATTGTACAGTTTTCTCTGATTCTGTTACTATTGTTTATGAAAATGGAGACCCCAACTACTGAAGAGAAACTAAAACGATTATCGTATGCGGAACTGAAGAAGCACGCCAAGGTTCATGGTATTAAAGCAAATATGAAGGTATGATTTGTTTCTGAAATCTATTCGTTGTTGATGTTATGAGTTTTGCAGTTATTGTTTCAGTATGTATGAATCTCTAATGTTTACATCTGGTTACTTAATGCCTTGTATTATAATATGCTTTTCATGTTTCTTTGTCTGAGAGGAATTGTTTGGCGATATTTCGATAATTGGGAATCTGGCGATCTGTCTTCATTGGCGTCAATTTTTGGCTCCAGCGCCTGCGCGAGAGGTATTTTTCTTTGCAAATCTAAACAAAGAGATCGGAAACATCTATTCACATAGGGTTACTTTAAATTAGCAGGGTTACCAAAATAAAATTATTTACGCCAAAAATGAGACGACCGCGCCAGATTCCCAATTATCGAAATATCCCCAATTGTTTTACTATTCATTAAGTCTGATGTAAATTTAAAACCATGATAAACTGACTTTGTTTTTACTAAATCCGACTACTCCTCATTCCCCAACCTAAATTGCCTGAGCAAACATTGTTTAAATTTTTTTTTCACACAATTTCTCTTCACATATAAACATTTGTTGATTGCAACTTATGTATAAGGGTCAGGGTTGCCAGATTTAAGAACAGTAAATACGGGGCAGGCTTCTAGAAGTGAAAGGGGGGGGGGTATTTTTGAGGTTGCGGGAAAAAACTGGGTATTTTTAAGGGGTAATTTTTGACGTAGAATATCTCTTCATGATGAATCTATGAAATTCAATCGTAACAAAGCATTAAACCTTACAAAATGTCGCCGATCAAAGTATAAAAATCATTTTCATTTTGATTGTAATGCAATGTCTAATGCATATGCATAGATATATTTCCAACAATGAGCAAAGAGGAAGCAACCATTTGGCTCCTCATGGTCTGCCGCCAAAACAAAAACCAAATTGAAATAAAAACAATTTTTGCTATTGCTGCCACAAAATTTTCTTTGCTCTTTATTTCACTTTTTGTTTTATTTTGTTTTTTCTCTTAAAATAATGTCTCGTTTTGTAAAATATTGTTATTAGCCAGAATACGGGACTTTAGCCGTCCCTTATGGAAGTTCCCCGGGAAGCAAGACAATTGTTCAAAATACGGGGCTGTCCCTTGAAATCCGGGACGTCTGGCAACCCTGGTAGGGGTACCCATCCGCTACTCCCAAAAGAAATAAAGCATCCCCTCCCCAAATACCAGAGATCCCAAAAAGCGAGACCTCCCTTCCCTTGAAAGAGTGGCCTGACCTCACCTCCCCCTTCAGTTGTGTGAGTTTTGAGTGGGGCAGTCCTGTTTTCAGGCGGCCTAGCCTGTTGTCCCTGTGCCTCGCATATTGTGACTGTCGAAGAATGATGAATGATTTATTTGACCGAAATCGTATTTTCATGGTTTTAAGCGTCTATGGTTCCTCATCTTAAAAACTTAAATTATCTTTTTACCTTTCCTGTTTCTCGGCATTTTTCATGCAGTCATAAGTCTGTATAAGCCCTAAGCATGTTCATGATGCGCATGAAGTCCAGTAATAATTCAATAAAACTAGATTTTTTAGCGCTACTAACAGGGTTGGCAAGTTTCTGCCGAGGTGGTTAAAACCACTGGTTGAAACCGGTTAAAACCGGCATGGCAAAAACCCCTTTCTGCCACATTTGCGGCAGAAACTGGCAAAAACTCAAAAAAATGACATAAAAGAAATCTTTGATACCCAATAGGAATTTAGCATGGGAAAATTATGAAATGTTAGCCAAAGCACAATTTAATTACAGTATCATTAAAAATCAAACATTATGTTTTTTGCACTCTGCAGCTATCTCTAAGAAAAGGCGGATTGAAAATATAAATGAATTCTTAATTTAATATGAATAGAGGAGAAAGAACAGAATACTCTCGCAACAGAAGAACTAGGTGGCAATGCCATCAAGGATCCAGCAAAGATTCATGAAACTTTCCTCAATTGTATATATTTTTTAAACTGGTTCACTATGTAGTAACTGGAGTGGTTTAAAAATTTGACTGGAAAAATAAGTTTTGGGAAGTAGGGTCAATTAGTTTTGTAAAGCTGTGAAATTAGGTATAAAATAGAGGATCGGCAAGTAAAATTCTGGCATTTTCTTCTTGAGCACATGATAATTTTAATCCCAAGCATTTTAGATGACGCTTATAAGCTAGCAAATGACAACCAGTAACTGCCTGTTTAAATCTTTATGTCACTTCTTTTTCTTAAGTGCTCTTAAGAATCTCGTCCTTTAGATCAATACAAATGTTAGGAGCATCTGCAGTTAAACAGTTCTCTTTCTGATCAAACTAAATCAAGGGCAATGAGTTCTATTTTTTACAATGATGAAATGAAATTACATTTTTTAGTTTACTTAAACAAATATCATTTTGTAATTACTTGAATTAATAAAGATGCTTTTTAATTTTTGCCAGTTTCTGCCGGTTTTTACCAGTTATAACCAGTTTCTGCCACCAGCAGGGCAGAAACCAGTTTCTACTAACACTGCATATTTAGTGAAAATAACCTCAATTTTTGAAAGCACAGAGAAGAGCTAGAGAAAGAGTTTTGAGAGAGAAAAAAAAAAACTTTTGCAAAGTCAAAAAACTTTTCTTGAGAGGGGGCAGCTCCCCCCCTCCCGGGACACCCATCTGGTGTGGGTGACTCCTCAACTTAATTTCAGAGTTTATAAAAATTGAAATACTTTAATTCAAAAAAAAAAAAAAAAAATTCTGCAATAATAAATCTTAAATTTCATCATAAAAATTTCAACAAAAATATTGCACTATATTGCAGAGAGAGGTCATGTACATGTACGTCCAGGGTTGGCAAAAACCCGGGTTTTTTTTAAAAAAGCCCATGGACCCAGGGTTTTTTGGTTTTTTTAAATAAAACCCAACTAAAGCTGAGTTTTTTTAAAAGAAATGTGTTTTTTTTTTTTTTGTCTTTTTCAGGGAAAATATGGGTTACTTGTAGCCTATTGTAGAGTAAGTATATGGACAAAGCACAAAAATTCTCTTGGGGTAAAAAAAGCTAGGAAATTCTGCATTTTCTGAAGAAACCTATAAAAGACGATAAAACCCAAGAATGGTGAAATTTCAGATTTGTTAGTTTCCATGATTACCAATATTTTAGGCAAAGTAACTTCTCGAGTGATAAAATCTATTGTTCGTTTTTCATTACTATATTTTTTGTTTGCATTTTACTTTATCGCATTTCATTTTGTTATGCAAAACTACTGTAGAACCTCAAGTAGTTTAATTTCCTTTTTACTGAATTCCAGCTTAATCAAGACATTTCTTCAAATTTTATGTTGCCTGTTTTTCTATTTCTGTGTACAGAGTAAGAATTATATTTAACTTTTTCGTAAGGTAATAAAAATACTGTACATCCTACTCTGTTTTCTGTCCGATCATTGTAAAACCTGTTAAGTTCTAAAAAGTATACCTTGTTTATTCGAGATTTATGGCGTGTTGGTTTGCAGAAAATAATTCATATGAAAGCCTTTTAGCTAAAGTACAGGGTGGCGACAGATCATGGAAAAGTCAGGGAACTTTATTAATCAGGGAAATATGAGGGAATTTTGAAAAAATCAGGGAAAATTTATTTTATAAAGGAAAAAAAAAATTTTTTTGCTTTACAAAATTAAGTACTCTTAATTCCCTACGCATTTTCCGCCAATTATCTGTTCAAAAAAAAAAAAAGTAAAATTAATGAGGTGTGATTATACACTGCCGCATATTTGTGCATCTTTTTTCCTCAACGTCAAAGTATTGAATCTTACTTACACCCCACAGGATGAACTTCCTAAGATTGCTTCTCTATCTGTTAGGTTGTTTATTTTACCTAGCTTGAAATTTCCTTTTACGCTTTCAATGCTACGTAAAATAAACAACCGTACTGGCAAAGAGGAAGCCTTCATTAGTGCCTTAGCTCCTTTGCCTTTTTTCATTGTTTCGAAGTAATTAAGTACTGTAATCACGATTTCAAGAAGAAATCTTTGGTTTTTGAATTAATACTATAAAAGCTTAAACTTCTTCGCATCTTTAATTTTATTGCTAAATTGAACTTTCAATTAAAAAAAACTTTGTTTTTTGCCGTTATACTATTTGTTGTCACCACAGATCGTCATGGTTTTCTTTTCTTCAGACTTAAGTAATTCTTTAATTTTATAACCAAGTTGTATTCTTCTTTTATATATTTTGAAATTAACTAATTGCTTTTTTTCCCTTGTATTTCAAAGTTTTTTGTTACAAAAGCAATCTAAGATTTTTTTCGTTAGATACTTAAATCATTTGAAATAGAGTTAACTTGTGTACTTAAGTAAATATCTTTATTTTTTATTGTTAAAATGCTGTATTCATTCATTAAAACCTGTGTTCTTGATTAGAAAAAAGCTCCCTATGAATGGATGTCAAATGGTTTCATCTGTTTTGCATAAATATGTCAATTAGTTATATAAGAATAACAACATTACTTCTATTCTTTCACTATTACTTGTTATTCTTGCAACAATTATTATACTGTTTGAAAACTTAGTTCAAAATAACTGTAATTACTTTTTAGTTCTATCTTAAAATTCTTATGCTAAGTGTTTTCTGGAAGTGAGGTTCTTTTTTTTTTTTTTTTTTAAATTTTCTATAATCTTTCCATGTAGAGAAAAATTTAATATACTGTTTTGTAGGTCCCCCCCCCAAAAAAAAAATTGACTTGATATATTTTTTATCCATTTTATTAAAAAAAGTAACATCTTTTGAAAATATATCTTTAGTTCATCAGCTTTACACAGCTTAAAACGTTAAAAATACTGCATTTTATAAAAATATACATTGGATTTCAAGTAGAGCAAAGAAAGAAAACCATTATCATTGGTAATGTAATCAGGGAAATTTGGTGAAATTAATCAGGGAAATCAGGGAAAAGTCAGGGAACTTTTTTTCACAGTTCCTGTCGCCACCCTGAAATAGTTTCCTCTGTACAATCTACAAATATTGAGAAAATCAGGACTTAGTCAAGATAATTTGAGTTATTTATTGACCAGTTAAACGAAAAAATAAATATATTCATTTAAAATCTTTGAAGTATTTTTTTAACGCCGTTAAGAGTTAAAAAATACTATTAAAGTTCAAAATTCATTTTTTATGTCCATTGTCTGTGGTGAAGAACAAATAAAAAAGAAGTTTAAATTGGAAAATTATTTAAATTAATTATTTTTTAAAAAACTTCTTAGAAAATTTAAAAAACCAAAAGTGGGCTAAATAGTGGGTTTTTTTTAAATGGGTTTTTTCAAAAAAACCCGTTGGGTCCAACCCAATTGGGTTCAATCCGGCCAACCCTGTGTACGTCTGGAGTAAATTTTACACAAAATGCGGCGGTATACAGTTTTGTACGAATAGCTTTTACTATACCTACATTTCTTGGATCAATTTTAATTATAATTCAATTGCAGCTTCAGAATTGACTTTAATTTGAAGATTTTAGGATTGATTACAATATTGAGTGTTGTAACAAATAAATCATGTACTAATTTTATTTTGCACGTTGCATGACAACCAAGCATTCTTAGAAAGTCTTTAGATTTAAAAAAGAATTTATCGGTACAGATGTGATATACCCCCTACCTTGGCGAGGATAGAATTTTTAGCTCATTTCGAAAATCGCCAACGTTGGCGATAAAACTTTTTCCGGTAGCCCTAGTAACCCTGCAGAATATACCTGGGAAGTACAGATGTGAACTAATTCTTTTCGCATTTGTGTCCGTGGAGGTAGGTGCACATATGTTCCGCTCTTAGGGGGATTTTACGACGTGGTGTTGTTTCGTGCAATATACCTTACAGGAATGCTTATTTTGTGTTAGTTTAAATTCAGTAGTTGTGTTTTGAAGTAAAAACATTAGAAAATGCCAGTTTCTTCAAACTTGAAGGTTAATTAAAAGTTAACTCCAACGTGGTGTGTATCTGTAACGTGCCATTGTCATATGATGTATTGTTTTAGACTGAGTGTGAATATTTATACCATATAAAAAGGTAAGTTCTTTATTTTAAAATTCAAAAAAAAACCTCTCGCTTCCAAAATTCTTTGTTTTTACAAATCCTTGAGGTGTTCTTGTAGTATACATAACTGTGATCATACTCCGACTGTAATGTATATTAACAGTCGGAGGGATAACGGACCGAGCGGAGCGAGGTTCTGGCGAGCCAGAGGTCTCATAGTACTTTCGTAATGAGACCGAGGCAGGGCCGGCGAGCCGAGGTCTCATTACGAAAGTACTATGAGACCGAGGGCTCGTATCCCAGAGAAATGATGAAAAAAAAGTTAATGCATTAATTTCGACTTGTAATTAATACAATAATTTATTTCATTGTATTTTAATATGTTTACAAAAAACCCCGGCCCTGTACATTTTTGAAGCATATATTCGTGATGTTTTTTGTTGTGCTTTTATGTTGTTTTTATATATATTGTGTTCTGAAGTGCTTTGATCATGTTTTCTTATCTGATTTTTTCCTGTTGGCGCTAAAAAAGCATCGCTAAGAACGATGTATGACCTATGTCGTCATACATCGTTTTCTTGGCGACGCTTTCTTGGCGCCAACAGGAAAAAGTCGCCAAGGGTGGGGTATATCACATCAGTTCGGAATTTATCTTTTATCAGATCTTTTGGATTTGCGCTTTCGTGCCAACACTTATTTGAATTCACCAAGCACCCTCAGAAATTACCCGACTTGTTCAAGCGATACATATCCCTTTTACTTTTTTTAACTATGATCAAGGTAAAAAATATATTATTTTTTTTTGAAAGTGATTAGAAAATTTTAGGCAAGAAAACTGTTTGCTAACAGTTGCTATCAGTTAAATAAAGTTAGAAAATAAGCAAATTAGTAGACAGCGTTTTGGTAGCTGTTTACAGAAAGCTCGATAAACAATCAGCAAACTGATTGTCATAGTGACAGTTATTTCCTTATTAGTATACATTTATACATGTAATCAAATTAATTGGTAGTCAGGTTTTTTAAAAATGCAAGGGGAGTCAGTGAAAATTAAAGAAAAATAAAGAAACCCGGAGTCGGCATGTTTTCAAACAACTCTGACTCCTTTACCCCAAAATCAATCAGACTCCGACTCCACAGCCCTGTTCAACACAAAAAGAATTTTTCAATTTGAACCAATAGTTCCTCAGATTAGTGCGTTCAAACAAACGAACTCGACTGCCTTATATTATTAGTAGAGACGTACCGAATTCTGATCAGATACTCGGCCAATACCGAGTAGTTGCAAAAAATTGAATATTGTCCAAGGCAGATACTAAAATTTATAAAAAAAGAGCAAGCATTATATTCTGCAATCATTTACAATTAAAATTTATAAGTCAAATTTAAATTTTGAGAATAATGAAGTTTGTAATGCTTCAATGAAATAAATCTTTATTTTAATGTCCCCAAAGTTAATAAAACTTTTTTATTAAAAATTATGCAAAAAAAAGGTAAGTATAGAAAATATGGTTTTTATATTAAAAGTGGATTTTTGCTACAAACAAAAATTAGTTATAAAAAATATAAAAATACCTTTGCTTAAAAAATAAAAGGAAATAAAACAACTTTAAAAGCACAGTGCAGGAACACTGCAGACATGTGTTTTGGCGTTACAGGGAATTCCTTTTTCAATGCACAAAATGGGAGCTCGTGGATTTAAATTCATCCAACAAAAGTCAGATTTTTTTGTCAAATGTCTTTACATTCTTTAGCTCACATGTTATGCACTGAAAAAGACATTCCTTGTAACGGGGGGGGGGGGGGGGGGGGGGACGGCAGAAACACGTGTCTGCAGTGTTCCTGCACATTTGTTGAATTAAAATTATTTATGTTTGGCGGACTAAAACTATGATTGGTATAAATTTGTTTTCATTCCAACTTGATTAATCATACCTTTTATTTATTTTTAATTTTAAAAATATTTGTTTTGTAAAATTTTTGACACAAGCAAAATTGTTCATATAATGCTTGATTCAGTTTCAGCAGGAATTTAGTTTTAAAAACTATTATATGGACAAGGATGTCTAGACTACTATTCCAATAAATTCAAAATTCATCACATGTGTGTCAGTGGTTCTTCTTAAAACATAATTGGAACTTGGTAACTTGGCCGAGTAGTGAAAGGCCGAGTACTTGGTAACTCGGTACTCGGCCGAATAGTGAAAGGCCGAGTACTCGGTACTCGGCTACTCGGCCAAATTGCTACTCGGTACGTCTCTAATTATTAGTATAGATTTAGTGGTGAGGGTGACAGGGTTCACTCTCGCTGATACATATTAGTCAATACAGATCATGATATATGTCCAATATCTATTTTGAAAATATTATGATATTTCGATATTTATTCTTTCAACTATGGTATATTTTCAATATAAAAATTATTTTAACCATAGTAATATTGTTCAATGTTCATTTATTATTAAAAATAACTAAAAAGTTATGCACTATATTTTTATGATAGTATTAATACAGCAAAGCAATGTATTTTTTTTTAATTTTATATTCATTTTTATTAGCAATGTAACAAATTTTAATCATATTAAAAGTGCCTAATTAAATGTTAAACAATGGTCAGAAAAAAAGAAAATGTCTTATAACTATGCACCAACTAATGCATATTTTTTTACTTCTGAATCATATAAATGTGTAAAAGTAGCTAACAGAAGAAAAATGAGCAAAACAGAATGAACTGAATACTGAATTAACTTCAATAAAATTGAAAAAAATATAAAATGATTATTAGATATAAATAGTGAGAGAAACCTTAATTTTAAGTCTACATATTTTTATAATAATGTAAAAAAATAAAGAGTGATTTGAGAATGCATTTACAATTTTGAAGACTTGAAATTGCACGGATTGAAAATGTTGGATATGTATCAAAATATCGAATATTTTCAAACCTTGGAGGGTGATGAAACTTACTGTTCGTTCAGCTTTCTTTTTAAAGTACTTTAATAAACATCATTGGAAGAAAATTAAAATCCTAATCCTAGAAACCAAATATTTCCAAATGCACAAAAGTAATTATTATTATTCATTTGCTAATTTTTGTTACAGGCTGAAAAGATTATTGCTGCTCTCATCTCTGAAAATATAAATGAGGATAGTTTCCTTGCTTTGGAACAACAGATTATAAATTCTTCTAAAAAGGTAAGATATTTAACTGAATAAATAGCAAAATGTGTGCTGCAAATCTTTTTCAAAAAGCTTGATAAAATTCTTAATCTATTTTTAGAATAAAGAAGAAAAATTTAACCGTGACAAAGTGGATTCGGTTAGTGAAACACCTAGGCGGGATACATACACAGTTGAAAATTCAGAAATAAGATTAGTATGTATTTTGTATTATGTATTCAGCAGTATTTTAAATAGGTACTTGTCTCTTAAATATACATCACTTACTGCATTTTTTATTTTTGGCAATTTTAATTTATTTATTACTATTACAAACTAGAACATTCATACTTGGCGGCTTCCACGTACTTGAACTTCTAAATTCTAGGTTTGCCATATACTTTATAGCAGTGGTGCCCGATCTACTGAAGCAGAAGCTGATTCAATGTTACGAATTGAGAATTGTTCTGGATCTATCCAAAGCAACTGATCATTTTCAATTGGTATTAACAACAATTATTGCAAATATGGAGCCAAACATTCATAGATTGGTTTCTAAAAAATTGAAGGAAACTTTGTATGAATAAAATAGGCATGTAGTAATGATATCCGGGATTTTCTGTTTTGTAATTATCTTTCTTTTTCTGGGGTGTTTTGGCCACAGAGTTGTAATATGAGATGCAACTCTTGGGTAAAAAAACAGGTTGAGCACCACTGCCTTTAAAGATCTTGTGAATTGCCTTGAGTATTTTTTCTATTTTTGCCTAGTTAGAAAGTAAACAAGTTGCCACACCAAGAGACATACCTTGAACGCAAAAGTACCATTAAATATTATATTATATTTTTGATGATCAACCCTTTTCAATGAAAATAATAGATTAAATGTTTGCCATTGTTGTGATTAAATATTTTTTTTCAAGATAAAACATCAAATCATAACTTAAAAAAGGAATGAAAATGTTTTTCCTTTTGTGTCTTGTAAAATCAAGCATTATTTACACTTCAATTAAAGTTGAATTTAGTTTTAAAAAAATGCTGTTGTGAACATTAGGGTGGAGCAAAAAAATAAAAAGTTTAAAGGTTCCAGAACAGCCGGGTGTGAAAAAATTGCATCCATGCCATTGAAAAAAGTCTGACAATTTTAGCAGTTCAATAATTTCTTTTATTTCTGATAGCTAACACTAAATTCAAGTGTTTGGGAAAAAGTTACTTTTTGTTTATTATTTTTGAAAAATTGAAAAATTCAATGCACCAATTGGACCAATATAGCTGGGTTGGGGGAAAGGGACTAAAACGTTAGGCAATTGTGCCTCCTAGAAATATATTAAATATTAGGCTGACTAGGCTATATCTTTTATCTCTGATGATCTGATGAAATTTTACCACTTTTGAGAAACAGTTAATTTATGATTGCTTTTGTTTCACTTTAAAAGCCAGATTAGATGTTATATTATTGATACACAATTATTGTGGGTCCCAAAGCAGAATACTATTAAATTTCCGAAGTACGTTGCATAAAAGATGCCTGAGCTGTAGAACAATATTGTTCAAATACTAGAGGAAAACTCACAACTTTTCTGCAGAAATTCTACAAAAATCAGTGAAACTTTTGCAGAAATCACGGTGCAGAAAATCTACAGAAACCATGGTGCAGAAAATCTGCAGAAATCGCTGCAAGAAAATCAGCAAAAACTGCGGTGCAGAAAATCTGTAGAAACTGCAGATTTTCAACAAATATCTTCCAACTCAAGATAGAATTTTTCAGAAATTCTGCAGATTTCTTAAAATTAGAAGAAAATCTAAAATTCTCGCAAATTACAATAATTTGTCGGAAAGCTCGCAATGTGGAATTCGATTAGTCCTTTGTAGGACTTTCTCAACCGATCTTCATCCACTGCAAGTTACGCTGTACACGTACGTTTTGGAAACATGCCAACATTGAAACACGTCTATCTCCGAAAATTGCGTGTCTTGTTTGAGATTTCAACCCCTTTGCATCCAGAAAATATTTTTTGAAGTGTTTTATTATATGCAACCCAAACTTGACTCATTTTATTTATTATTTCAGTAATTTCTTTATTTAATAACATTATTTTAATTGCTCCTTTGTGTCATGTAAAATTAACCAAAAAAATGTGGTTTGACACCTAGGTTCAGAATTTTATAAAATTTTGCATCTTTGCTCTTTCTATGCATTTTAGAAAGCATATAAACTATTTTTGGAGAAACTCAATCGGTTTAAGTTGGACATCTTGTTAAAGTTTTTTTGATTTTATAGTTTTCATGATCAATTAATTTTCCAAATTCAGTGCCCTTAAATTAGTCATTTGGTTGAAAGCTGTGATGTTTTCGGAAATATCTCATTTCACAGAAATAAATAGCAACTGTCCAGTTAATAAAAAATAAAATACTCCAATATGTAATAAATTACTTTTGATTCTTTGCACCCAATTTGTGTAAAATGTCATGTTTTTTTCGCGTACAATGCTTTAAGTACTTGCAGAACAATTTTGGTTAAATGATTTAAGTTGCAGAACATCGTAAAGTATTCTGCTTGGAGGATTGTGGGTAGCTTAAGAAATATTAATACCACCCTAAACTTATTTTCATTGGCTCCATTTATAAACCTTATTACGCATTCTGATCCTCTTAAAAGTATCAAACCTTGCCATCCCGTGGTGGGATATTTCTTGTCCAATCTTCAAGGGGGAAAGATCTATCATATTTTCCTTCATCTTAATCTGCGGCAGTGTATAATCCACACCTCATTAATTTTACTTTTTTAACAGAAAATCCGCAGATTATATGCAGGAAAATATGGCAGTCGGATCAGTCAAAAATCGCATATCTTTCTGGATGTTACAATTGCCTAACCTTTTAGCATGCAGTTCTTTTGATCCATTGAGTTGTATTTCAAGAGTTAATAAACAAAAAGTCATTTTCACAAAATCTTGAAATTTTAACTAGCAGTTGGAGGTAAAAGAGATTTTCTGATCAAACTAAAATCTTAAACTTTTCTTATTGGTCATGGGTGCTCACAATTTTTCCGCACCTGGCTGTTTTGGCCCTTTGAACCTGTTCTGCACTCTACCATAATGTGTTAACATTAAAAACATTATTCTTCAAGGTACTCTAATTTTTTTTAGCTTTGTTCCTCATAAAAAATGTAGGAAAGAAATATACTGTTTTAAAGAGTTTGAACCTTAAAAAACTACCCCTTAAATGCAGCCATGTTTCAGTATACTTATCTGCACCTCTGAACCAAACTGACGTCAGTTAAAAAATTGCGATTTTCTGTTTGTTAGTCTAGTGCATTGTATGTAGCATTGAGCCACGTAAATGCAATGTAAAAAAAAACCTTTTCAATTTTTTTACGAGGGTTATAAGAGGCGCATCCCATACGCTGCATGTGCCAGAAAATTTTTTTCTTTCTCTCCTGTAAAATTACCATAAAATATGACTTACGTCCTTTTGGCTCTGAGGTACAGTTATATCATGGAAATGCAAACAATAGCAAAAAAAAAAAAAAAAAAAAAAAAACTTTCAGAATGCTTCTAATATAATTCTTACAGATTCCTATGTAAAACGACGTCCTGAATTCAAACATGACCACTGTTCCCCCCCCCCCCTATGTCTCCCAATTTTTGTGAATGCCGCCCCAAAATTTTTCAGTTTTCGACAGTTTCTTAGCCATTATTTTTATTTGAAGTGGAAGGGAACACTATATTAGTCATTAGCACTCTTCTGAAAGTATAGAGAGGTGCAAAGTTCAAAAGCATGAACACTTGGAGCAAGTTGGAACACTCAGGAGGGATGTCCTCCCTCAAATATTCAAAATATCATCAAAACCAATCGTTTTAAGCACTTTTATTATACTTGGCCTGATCCTCACAAAGAAATTTGAGGCCTGGTTTTCTTCACTTAAAGCCTTCGGAGTTTCATTAAATTGTTTGCAAGGTTGCACTTAAGGTACAACTTAATTCTGAAAAATTAAAATTCTACAATAAAATTATTGTTTCAGTTAGGATGGAAAACAGCAAATTTCTTGTAATTTCCCCATTAAATGTTTAAATATAAAACCCATTGTTACAAATTTTGTTGTCTTGCAATAGTAATGTTAATAGTACAGTGAAACCTGTGTAAGTTGACCAGTACTTTGGTGGTCAACTTAGACAGGTGGTCAACTTATAAAGGGTGGTACTGTTTTTTTTTGTCATTTTTTTGCATCATGTATTCATTTTTTGACTAATTCACACTTATTCTTTCTGTTCAACTCACTTTCATTGTTTAACATTGAAACAATAATTAAAAATGTTATTCAAATCTTTTTGTTTTTTCTTCCTTGTTTTTTACTATATTATACACTGTAGTTTTAGAAATTCCATATGTGGTCAGCTAATTTTCTCTTGCTTTGCCCCTTTTCAATTAATTTTAATGTTTCGTACTTTTTATCAATCTCAAGTTCAACTAACTTTCTTTTTGAAACCAGTTTATTTAAAACTCATTACACAAAGAGCAACAAGTTGGACTCTCCTAGTTCATCAAGGCAGTTGAAAATGAAAATGTCCTACTTCTTAATCCCTTGCACCAGAAATAAATAACTTTACTCTTAAGCATAATTCCAGTGTTGCCACAAAATATTGCAACTGAAAAAAAAAAGACTTTGTACTTTTCTACTGACACCTATTTTCATTGATCAGAGTACAAAAGGCTACCTCAAACAGAACAACAAAAGAAAAACAGCTTTGCTATGTCATGCTTGAAAACGCTTGACCGGGAAATGCGGAGGAAGATAAATTTTTTGCGGAGTCTAGCTATTTTTGTGGAGCAGATGGCAACCCTGCATCAAAGCATTAAATTTTTTCATGGAAATCTATAAAAAAAAATAATAAAATAAGATAATTTGCTTAGTGAAGTTTTGAAAAATAAACCAAGTGGTCAACTTACAAAGAGTTTTTTACAATACTCTAAACCAAATTTGGTGTACATTAGTGGTCAAGATCCGCAGGTGGTCAAGATAGAGAGGTGGTCAAATTACAGAGGTTTTCCTTCATTATATAAGATAGGATTAATTCCGTTCCCGACAAAAGCGGTCAACATAGGCAGGTAGTCAACTTTACAGGTTTTATTATAATCATAATGAAAATTTTGAATCAAGGCTTCTCTGGAGCAAGAATGAAATTTATTCACTGTAATGACTTTCTTAGGGTTATCATCCTCATCTATGCCGATAATCGATAACAGGGCTAAGTAAAGAGACATAGTAGGATCTTTATCACAAGTAACGTGTATGTTGTTAACCATTCTTTTGCTTATTCAGCAGTTTTATTATACTTGGCCTGATTGTCACAAAGAAATCTGAGGTCTGGTACAACTTAACGCTGAAAAATTGAAATTCTACAATAAAAGTATTATTTCGGTTAGGATGGAAAACAGCAAATTTCATGTAATTTCCTTATTAAATGTTTAAATATAAAACACATTATTACAAATTTTGTTGCCTTGCAACAGTAATGTTAATAGTAATCGTAATGAAAATTTTGAATCAAGGCTTCTCTGGAGCAAGAATGAAATGTATTCACTGTAATGGCTTTCTTGGTTATCATCCTCATTCCTGCCAATAATCGATAACGTGGCTAAGTAAAGAGACATATTAGGATCTTTATCACTAGTAATGTGTATGTTGTTAACCATTCTTTTGCTTATTTCTCAGCAACTGGACCACTTAGAGACTTTGGAATTTCACTAACTGATTTGTTTAATCTTAAGATACAACTTAATGCTAAGAAATAAAATTTTGTTTGAAAACGAAAAATTTTAAAATAACCGATTTAAAAAAAAAAAAATACTAGGCACTATTTATAATGCACTCTGAAGGACAAAATAACTTTTCTGAGTCAGAAAGGACAATTTAAGTATTCCTGTAGTTTTCAGTTATTCCATGAAAAAGATTTCACAAATGAAGAAAAATGCGCTCAAGTCATATCAAACCAAACCTTCCCATTAATTTCGTGCCGATTAAGTGCGTGTTTCAGCACTCAAATTTTTGATTGAAAGCTAGATAATGATAAAACATTCTCTACATGACTTGAGCTGCACTTTTCTTCATTTGTGAAGTCTTTTTCTTGGAATAATTGAAAATTACAGGAATACTTAAATTGTCCTTTCTGACTCAGAAAAGTTATTGTCCTTTTGAGTGCATTATGAAAAGTGCTTAGTATTTTTTAAAAAAAATCTTTTGTTTCCCTAGGGGCTTGTTTTAGAATTCTTTCACTAAAACATAGGTGCATGGGTAAACTTCGTCTCTTCAAAAACATATCTCTGATCTAATATGTAGAAAAAAAAATTTCATTTCTAATCCAATCAGGGTTTGTGCGCTCCTCATAAACTCCTGCTTTTTAAGAGAAGAAAATAAGGGCCCTTAAAGCTCTTGAGTTTTGCTATTATCTTCTTACAAAATCCTTAGTTTTTATTCTACAGGGCCTTAAAGATTTTCTTCTATCACCAATCTGATACAAGTGATTATGTTATGCAGTATTTTGCCGGAATTTCAGTATTTTTTCGTTTGTTAATACCGGAAATCAGATTTTTTCATTAGGCTATTTTCTTTCCTATGTCCGAATTTTTTTCTGTGCTCTAAATTTCTGACGATTATGTCCATAATTATTAATAATGTATATCTTGTGGACTTTAGGTTTTCAAAAATGCATCTTTAAACAGGAAACTAGTCTTTAAAAAGTAAAATGAATTTCTGCAAAACTCCTTAAAAGCTCCTTATTTTTAATTTTCAACGTTGAGTATGAACCCTGCCTATGTAATAATATTCAAAATATTTTAATCATAATTAAGTTAAGAAAATCTAAAACTAAGCGGTATGATTTTGAATAAATTTTAATCTGTAGTTGAAGTTTAAAAATAATATTTGTTTGGGGCTGTCAACAAATGAAGTTTTGCTTGGGAGGGGGGGGGGGCATTAAATTGGCAATTTTCTGAGAGAAGGGGTAGCAATAAATGTTACAATGCCTTTTTCAAGCAGTACACATTTAAAAAATGGTGTGACATATTACAAAGTAAGGAGTAAGAATAAGTGTGAAAAAGGGTTCATAAATGTTGAAAATATGTGATAATATTTACAGGCAGTCCCTTTTTAATTTTACCTTGTTTTGGCATGGATAACTGTTCGAAGGGTAGACTTTCTTGTGTTAATTTTGATATTGTATTGTTTTGCAGAAAAAAATAACACATATATACATTGTATACAATTTAAACTGTTTTGTAGGCTGAGATTAATGAGGCTATTGTGAAATCAGCATCTCCAGAGTTGGACAGTTCCAATGTTACAATGTCCAGAGGTTCTGAAAGGATTTTAAGAAATCGTAAAGTCAGCTTTGTGACTCCCATAAAGTCTCCTCGAGTGAGCTTTTCATCTTCAAAATATATTAGCTTAAAGGATAGACCCAAGACTCCAATTCCTGCACGAAGCTCCGAAGGCCGTAGAGTGTCTTTTGTTACTCCAAATAAAACCAAACCTGGGCCCAAACAATCATTACCTACTACTCCTCATCCAATGGCCTCGAGACAAAAGGCAAGAATGTCCAAAGATGTTATTTCTGGTAAGTATTTAAAATGAGATATTTCTGGCTTAGTATGCAATTGTTTTTCAGTACCTTACTATGTTATAAAAATCTATCAATGGTGTCACATCAGGTTTCCTGCCAAATAAGAGAAGGACTATTATCTTCTTTGAATGCTATGTTATTATTGAAACTATGAAGTATCTTAGCATTATTTTCAAAGGAATCAATTTGCAAGACTTGAGTGGAACTAATTTGAATTTAATTGATGATTATTAGCTAGTATATAAAAATTAATTTATACAAAATAATACGTAATTATAAAATGTAATATAAGATATTCAAAGACTTTTTATAAAAATAATAAATCATTGCCAACAAATGAACAGGGACTAGTAGTATTTAGTAGGTTTTTCTCCTGGTTTGTAACTTGGGTAGACACCTAGTTGGGTTGATAAAAACCTAGCTTTTCCCATGTCCTGGTAAAAACCAGTTTCTCCAGGTAAAAACCCAACCCTAATCTAGCGAGCAAGTTGAAGACCCTTGTAAATTCTCCATATTTCTATGATTCTGAAAAAGCAAAGATCCTGCTTAGCTTCTTACCTTCATAATTTGTGTATAAATGTTTTTATTATTTTCAGAGAAATTGAATGAGACTCCACAAAATGTTATTCTTGAAGTGGTTGATCAAGCTTCTGTTGAAGAGAACACTTGCATAAAGCAGGGTGAGTTGTAATCTTTTTTCCATTTGTCTTTGTTTCAGGAATATGGCTAGACTGGAAGCTCATAAATTGCTATCAATTCTGTTCGTTGTCAATTTATACTATTTCCTCCTTTTGTTTTAGGAATTGCAATTATAAAACTAATTTAAAATTGAACTTTCATTTGTGCTTCATGTAACCATGCCAACTAATATGGGTTGATGCATATTGAACATTTTATAAAATATTGAAGTTCTTAGTTTACTGTAACATACATCAGTGTCCGTGCACCTGGAAAGTCATTGATTTCAACAGTGATCTAATATGGTCATGGTGAGTCATGGTTTTCAACAAAAAATGCTCAGAAATCATGGAAACTATTGGCCATGGATTTTGAGTTCTAGAACAGGGGTCTCCAACCTTCGGCCAGTGGGACAAATCTGACCTGGAATGTGATTTTTCTCGTCCAGCATTAATGCCTAGGATTATATGAAGTCTTTTAACTGTTTTGGTCCTCTTACTATGACTGTTTTCAAACTCAATGTTAAAATTAAAAAAGTCATAAGTTGCAAAATGAACTTTTTTTATGAGGTTTCAGTAGGGACAAGAAATTTACTTAGGATTATATCAAAATCTGCAATTAAATCTTATTGGTTTACTTATGAAATCTACATGAACTTGATTATTTCACATGTTAATAGATATTTTGAAACATGCAACGTTTTAATCTTTCTTTTACCAATGTATCAACATGTTTTAAATGCTATTGAATTTGCAGATGATCCTTTAAAAGGTGTATCAAGTGAAGTTGCTATTGAAATAACAGGACCAGAAGATTCCCAGAAGGATACTGCTGAAGAAAAGGGTTAGTAATGTTTGTTGATCTCCAATACCAGAAAATGTTTTCGATTTTAATTTTTTAAAAATTGTCTTCATTTGGCTTAAATAGTTTCTGTGAACTTATTCTTGCAAATCATTAATGTACATTTTCAATTAATGTATTTTCAAAACTCAATTTGAAGAATCAAACAAAATTTGCAATTTCAAACAAAAAATCTGATCCAAAATAAATGAGTTGCAAAGAAGTTCAAGATATGCTTCTTGATGCCAAATAGTACAAGGAAATTATTTGACATTAAACCAGTAGTAAAGTAGTTCAAGCATCTCCATAAAACAAATGAAATGCACCATTGCTTCAATAGGCACTACTAGTATAAATAGGCAATCTACACAAACAGAAATCAAAAGCACTATTGCATTAATAGGCACTTCTAATATAAATAGGCAATCTACACAAACAGAAATCAAAAGCACCATTGCCACAATAGGCACTACTAATATAAATAGGCAATTTACACATCTCTATGATTGGGGTGGGGTGGGGGGTGGGGGGGGGGGTAAATGAGCTATGGTGAGAGAAAGAAATACCTGTAAATGAAAGAAAAAGCCAGACCTTTGTGCTGCTTTTAATGTACTACAAGATAATTTGATCACTTTTTATGGTCTTTAATAAGTGTTTTTTTTCTTCTTTTAGGGTTCCCATGGGCTCTTTAAAAGCC
The DNA here is from genome assembly GCF_026930045.1 of Uloborus diversus. Classification (NCBI taxonomy): domain Eukaryota; kingdom Metazoa; phylum Arthropoda; class Arachnida; order Araneae; family Uloboridae; genus Uloborus; species Uloborus diversus. The sequence continues at coordinate 145,722,824 of NC_072734.1, read as the reverse complement.
TCTATTTTCAATTTTTATTTGTAGGGGCCCTTCTAAAATCCATATCTAGTGGTCAAAAATCCTATTTTTTAACATGGGTCAGTTCGTGACAAATCAACCAAGATTTATAAAAAAGAAACCAGCCGGACTAGAAGTTTTTCATGAAATTTTCAGAAATCTTACTCTTTGCGGTCTTAGATTTATACATAATTTTAATTAAAAAAAAATCTATTGCTTATGAATTGATTTGATATCAATTTTTTTTCTACAAAAAGAATTATTTTTTGAAAAAAAAAAAAAAAAAGCCTTTCTAAAAATGCATTGCAGTTCAGATCTTTCAAATTTAAGGTACTGTTTGGCAACAGCTTCTGTGGAATTATCAGACACCAAGTTAAGACAAGTCTATCCGAAAAAGGAGGAAAAGTATAAATTTGATGTGCATATTTTACTCATTTCAATCTTAAAAAAATGCTCAATGCACGTTGAAATCTTTGAAATGATGTTCAAACAAAATAGCCAAGTCATGTGTCAATATATGGAAGTATTCAAATACAACAACTAAGTTAGAGTGTAGTATAATTAAAAAAAAACTACTTTTTAAAGACATTCGACTTGTGAAAATGCAGAATGTCATATTGTAGTATTCAATTAAACTTCTATTATTCTTTTCTTCTTTAGATGTCAGCATTGTTGAAAATTTGATTCCATCATCGGGCTCTGTGAAACGTAAACGACCTTCCAGTCCAAGTTAGTAAAGTTTCAACTAATGTTAACTACGGATGCACCAATAAGCAAAGTGGCAGCATATAATCTGTTGCCGATTAATCATAATGATAATTTTTAAAGCTACAATTTTTCCATCAATTTTTGGAACTAAAATTTTCATACCTTAGAAGTACTTAAAAATTTATTCACTTTTGTGAGCGAAGATTTTTTTTCTCATCAGTGGAACTTCAATAACCCGAATCAATAAGGGACCCAGGTGGTCCTAATTAATGAAAGTAGGGATTAAACAAATTTACCTATTAACTGAGCCTAGGTGCATAAACTAATGTATACAGTAAAAATTGTATTTTTAAATCAAGAAAATGAAATAGAAAATTGCATAAGAGAAAATTTTAAAGATATATTACAAAAATATAAAACACGGCCTACAAAAATACATTATGGTGCTACCTCACCTTTTATTTATACAGTATGTACATCTAAATGGCTGTGCAGATTAAGCAAAGTCTGGTTTAATAACGTCTTGATTTACAAGCGTTTACTGTATTTCCATAATTTTTCTTGAAAAAAAAATGTTCCAAAATTGTATTAAAATTCTGTGAACCGATTTTCTTACTTTTGTTGATAAAATTGTATTCTGTTGCTGACTAGACATAAAAATTCAAATATTTAGTTAGTAGACTGTCTTGAGGCACTTGTAGTTTAGCATAGACTTTTTTAGTTTTAGTAGCCATTATATGTGGATCTTTTATCTTAAAAAAAATTTAATGCTATCTTAAAACTCGATGCTAAAGGTAAGGTATAGATGTGTGTAACGTAGTATATATATGTAGATCAGTATAAAATCAAAAAAATAGATTAAAAATGTTAACATTGCTTCAATTTTTCTCAAAATTAAAAATCAAAACATTGTTTAATTATACAATTATTAATTAACAATAAAATGTTTAATTATACTGAAACTTTTATTAAATGGAAAAGATAGTGATTACAAAAGAAAACCGTAAAATGTTTGTTGTCGTGTAATTGTTTACAAAATCTGAGTATAGTAACTGAATTAAAAAAAAAAAGTTAGAATAAGAGCATTCCCTAACTCGTTTTGGGGAAGAGGTGAAACAGATAAGACACATATAAGTAACTAACCCGTAACCTCCCACCTAAAAAAGAATGCATTAATTCAACAAGTTTTTCAACCTTTCTAATTCTCTATTTTTTAAAATTACTATTATTAATTTATAATAACTTACCTTCTGTTGCAGAAAATCACATTTATTTATTATTTATGAACTCCTTAAGTTAGTTTTGATTTCTGTGCATGCTTTGAGTAACTAATTTGAAAAAAAATTTCGACTGATCAATCGGTGAAAATTAGCCGATTATAAATGATTGACAAAGTTGCCGGTTATGGGGGATAACTGATTACTGCTGGCTAATTGATGCATCCCTAGTGTTATCTATTCTACGTATTTATTTGCTTCTATTTTTGCAACAATGGAAACATTTACAAAAAATATATTTTCCCTTATAATAATTTTAGTATCTTGGTGCATTTTTTTGCAGTTTATTTTACTTTCACCAGTTTTAAACTGTAAATTCTATGTATAAACACTCCATAAATATTGCTTATAGCTTCTGTAAATTTGGCTAGTAGAAAAAAAAAGCAAGTTTATTAATGTCTTAAAAAAATCAGCACTTGCTACAAGGTTCTCATATTCCTTATAAGTCTTTAAAACAGTCTTATTGGCTTAGATAAGTAAATAAATATCTTATAATAATTGGCTTAAATAAGTAAGTAATTATTACATCTTGCATGCTGTTTTAAAAGAATTTTTTGAAATCGAAGAGGATATTAAATTTTTGTATTCAATTAGTCTATTTTATGCTGTTAAAACTTTTTTCCATGAATTAGGTCATTTAAAATCTCCATTTTTTTCTCCCTTGAAAATTTGGCTCAATCTCCAATTTTTTAGTTTGCTGAGGTTGGCATGTCCAAGGCAAGATTTTAAGACGGGTCAAAGGATAAGCTGACCTCCCTGTGGCAAGAATTTTATTATGATTATTAATATTAATTTTCCATTTTTTAGATAAAAAAATAGTCCATGGAATCAATGTGAACCTTTTTTTTTTTGCTTACTTTTGTAAGGTATTTCTTCTCAGCAAGTCGGAATTTAAAGGATTGACTGGGTTTGTCTATACAACCTACATAGTTGCCTTTTACAACTATTTTGTAGATCTTATGTCATGTATTCAAAGCGTACAGATCCGTGATTTGCCTGTATGCCTAAAAAAACATGACGTTTAATGAAAATTTGAGGGATCCATGTCAAAATAGGGGGGAGGGGTGCTCCTTACTTACTTAATGATAAAGTATCATTAAGTTTAACCTGTGTCTTGAATTGATGAAGATTCAGGAAGTTGAATTGGTCTACAGAATTAAGAACTTTTTGGACGGCGATCAAATTTGGAAGTCAAAGAATTTTCATTGGTAAAATTTTTAAAAACTCCGAAAATGTTGCAAATAACACAAAGTTGGTAATTTTTTTCAATGTCCTAAAATTGTGACGATCATATCTGGCAAGTAAATTATTAAATAAACTAATTTAGGACTTGTTTTTTTATTCTGATTGTTTAATTCATTTATTTACTTGGAACTTAATTTTAGTAATAAATAATTATTGGCCGCACCTTTTTTTTAAATAGAAAACTACTAGGGTCAGGTGGTCTGAAATGGGTAAGATTTTGTCTTTTTCTAAATGATGCCATTTGCAAACCCGTAAACTTTTTTTTGTACTTTTTTAAAAATTTCTTCTTTACATCTGATTCTTCCTCTTTAATTTAAGCTGCTTCTTATTGAAATTTGTTGTCGTTGACAATCTGAAAATTGCAATTAAAGTATCTGACCCATTTCACCCCACGGTGGGGTGAAATGGGTTTTAATGGGGTGAAATGGGTCATAGCAATAGAAATGTACAATAACTAAGAAATTATTAACAAAACATGTACAATAGCTGAAAGAAATTGTTTCCAATGAACCATTTATTTATTTTAACTTATTCAATACGAAAATATTTTGAACTAAAACTCAAGAATATAATGTCCACAACAATCGAATTCTGCTCGTTCAATGTCTTCAGAATTTGACATCTAGAAACAATGTCTGTATCTTCCTACTGAGGGAAGATGTAGTATTTGCCTGAGTTGGCTTTTCGTAGAAAATTTACGTTGTTGTAATCCTGGTCATTGACTTCTGTCAAGTGATCAACAAATTCTTTTGATGATTTCTTGCCCTTGTATTAGACAAGAGCCCACTTCCCAGGTGTTGGTTTTTGCATAAGTAACTCACATTTCTTTATCCAAGAGTTGGGTTTCATTCGGTTGCTGCTTCTTAGAAGATGTCCTGGCTCTTGCTTTCGTGAGCAATTTTGGCTTCCTCTTACATAAGTGGCATGCCGACCTTTTTTCAAAATTCCTGGCCCACTCTATGCCAAGAGTGCCACAATTGCATTTTTTCAGAATTGGTCTTTATGAAATCCTTAGTAACAATGATTGTATCTTTTTATCAAATGAGAAACCACTTTGTAGAGCTGAAGCAATACATCTTTCTTCTTCTTCACTTAGCGTTGTACATCCACCCGAACCTTATCGACTTTGTGTGTCGGAGACCCATCTCCTCGGTGTTTCTCTTGGCATATATTTCCTTGTAGCTGCAGGAATTGCTAAACCACCTTCAACTTCAATTAGTGCAGCCTCTAAATCAGAGTCTGAATATTTCTTTTCCCTTTTTCTTACATACACCCCAAGCATTTTCATTGAATAAACAAAAAATTTGAATTAGGAAAGAGTAGGTAGCTACATAATAGGTTGTAAATATGGATGACAAGTTTAGGTTTTGAATTCTACACATTAATAACACTTTCTCTATTTTTGTTACATTAAAAAATCTTCTAAATTTCTGTTTAAGACTGACTTATGGATTTTAAAAGTCAATTTACTCTCATTATGAATTAAAATTCGCTAAGCCTAATTATGCCCCATTTCACCCCACCACATGAAAATAGCAACAAAAGAAGAAAGAATTGATACTTTTCCTACCTGTTTTTTGCAAATTGTAGATGGAAGTCTGTTCTAAATGATAACACTTGAGAATTTCAAGAGAAAAAAAATGTATAGCAAGATTTTAAGAAGTTTGTCAGGCTTCCTAAAAATTCACATGTGACTTGAGAAACAAAATGTCAGTGTAGTGCTCCCAGCAATTTACACAGAAGCTTTTTAAAAATCAGAATTGTAGCCAAAAAGCCCCTCATAACTTGTGTAAAGTTTGAGAAAAATTCAGCCAGACCAAAAATTTTTGTTAATAAAAATACACAGCATGACCCATTTCACCCCACCTGACCCTAGCTTTTAAAAGAATCAATTTTAGATTCTTTATTTGTTTCAAAATAAAATATCATTTTACAATTAAAACTTCAATATATTTAGTGACTGCAAGATTGTTGTGTTTCATATCAAATTTTTCTGAGGAAAAATAATTAATTTCTTTATTTGTAAATTCTTACCAAGTTTAAAATTTTTGTATGATTTATCGGAAGCCAAGAAAATTTTTCCAAAAAATTTAGATTTATAAATGTATTTCCTTGGTAAATAAATATTACATTTAAAACTTATTATATCATGTGTATCACTAATCATTGTTATCTTACATGTTTTTTAGTTATAATATCAGCTCAGCTCATTACATTTCCCTCTAATTTGAATTTTTAGATACATATAGACAAAGCATTAATCAGATGGTTCCAATTTTAATTTTTTAAACACTGATATAGATAACAAAATGACCAACATTTTGTTGCCCATATATGCTGATTACTGCAGACACATGATTCTGGGTTACATGGAACAGCTTTTTCAGTGCTAAATAGTGAGCTTTTAGATGTAAAGATACCTTGTAAAAGCAACAAGAATTAACAGCTGACAGCTGAAATAGCAATTAACAAAAGAAACAAGACAAAATAGAACTTGGAGGTAAAATTTATTGCATGATTCCCTTCGAGAAAAAATTGTTTACATTTAGTGAAAGGCAGAATAAACTTAATACAGGAAAACTATGCCACAGTAACCAACGTGGGATCCTCTGGTCTAACCCAACAATAATGAAGTCATGTTAATTCACAGACTGAATAACAAAATTTTATTTTCAAAATGTAACTGAAATGTAAAAGTTTTCTGATAATTTATAATACCAACAAGTTGTATGCCACGTAGCACATTATCTTTGAGACCAAATATTGGGCAGCGTTATGGTAATGTGTGCGTGCTGTGTTTTCAGAAATCTTGGTGTCACAGCTTGCCATTCCTAATTAAAAGTGTTTGAAATAAAAAATTTTTCTCATGTAGCTTATTGATTTCTTTTTTTTTTTTAATTTACAGAACAATCTGGTAAGAAAGGAAATGGTCGTTTGCAATTGTCGAATCGTAAGAAAATTTTGACTCCAAGTAAGTTTGATATTTTTTTTAAATAAAAATCTTTCTCTCATTTCCCTCTTATTTATTTATTTATTTATTTATTGCATAGAAATGTCATATTTTAGATGTCCATGTGTAAAATTGGTATCAATAAATGGCCAATACAAAATGACTTTCTAACAAAGACTTGTGTTAGTAAATAGTCTGAGCCTTTTGTCTGTGAACCATATCAATTTGTAAGGTACTTGAAAAAAGCTCATTTTTATCAAATTTTACCCAGCAATTTAACTGTCAAACATACATGTCTTCATTGATTATATTAAAGTTATTTTCTTTGCTCAGCCACTAGCATTAATATTTTTAATAGTTTTGTAAGTACTTTTATTTTTTTTGGAGGGATTCTTGTATTTAAATCTAACTATGAAGAAATATAACTTAATACATTTAAGATAATAAAAAAAATATTATGAATCAGTGATAAAAGTTTCATAAAAAGTATAAGTATATTGTGACTTCAATTCAGAGATCGGTTCAGACACAGATCGGATCCACTGTGCCGCCTTTCACAAATTTTATATCGTAAAATGGCCACTACACAAAATTTCATGCCTTAAAATGAAACCTTTAAGTTTTTTGCAAAAATTGTTCTGTTATCACTTTTAAACTCAATCAATTCTTCTAAAAGCAAAACCTTTAGTAAAAACAAAACCTTCAGCTTCCAAGTCAGTCTAAAACTATATTTTTTGTGAAATTGTATATTGCAAGAAAATAACAAAAACAGGATCAATTTATTAATAAAACATTTTATACCAAAATTTTATTGAATGCGAGCAATCAAGTATAAAAACCAGTGAGCGTTCTAATTATAAAGAATTTCTCATTCATTAAATATTTCAATTAGTTTGCATCTTTTAATTTTTTAAAAAAAAAATAATTACTAAAAAAAAAATCCTACTCATACTTACTTATGACGCTGTTACAAAGAGAGTACAATAATTGACTTAAAAGCAATAAATGAGAAATTTTCAACTGAAGAATAAAAATATAAATTTGAAACTATTCTGCATTGAAATTATTATTCATCTCTTAATTTTATAGTGATGAAAGACTGTAGCACTGTTTCATGATCTGAAACTAAATTACCATCAATCTACTGTGGGAAAATATTCATAATTTTCTCAAAAAGTTATCAAAAAAATAGTAGCTTAGCTACTGTATTTTTTTTGTAAAAAAGCAGTCGAAAACTTTGTGCTGTGGAAAGCAAAATGACACAGCATGTATAAAGTACAAATAAAAGCATTTAAATAAGAGTTAAAAACTCAGCTGTTTGCTGAGGTTTTAACTCTTTTAAATGCTTTTATTTGTACTTGATACAAGTTTTGTCATTTTGCTTATCAAAATTTTTTGTTTGTTATAGTTACTTCAAAATGTATTATGTTAAAAAAAATAAATAAAAAAAAATTTAAAAAAAAAAACTGCGCTAGTTAAAAAATATAAGTGCTTATATTTTATCATTAATTTACAGGGTTCATACAGGTCATGGAAATCCTGGAAAGTCATGAAAAAAACAAAAACAAATTTCAGACCTGGAAAAGTCATGGAAAATTAATATTTTCATAAAAGTCATGAAAATTTATTTCAAGTCATGGAAAACGTCTTCTTGGGTAGTAAGAAAGCAACAATTGTTAAAAGAGCGCTAGAAATATTGAGTAATTTAGTAATATTGCATATAAATTGAACGATCTCAAAAACAAATCTGAGTTTTGGAATCCAATTTCATCCGCTTCTGTAACAGCCGCTCACCTTTTTTTGTGATTTGATTTTATTACTGGGCCATTACTAATTTTGAACCCACCATTATTTTCAGCACTTGTTATATTTTATATTCTGTAGTAGTGGACTCGCACTTTCTTGATTTTTTCATGCCCCTTCAAAAAGTGTAATTCAATTGCATCCGAGATCGTTTCAACTACTTGTAAAAAGTTCATTATTAAATTTATCAGAGCTTATCTTGATATATTGAAGTTTTAAAATGAAGACTTTAGTCAGGCAATAGAACATAGAAATAGGGGAATTTTAATATTCTAAAACAGTAGTGCCAAAAATATAGCTCGCAAAACTGATCCTTTTAGCTAGCTGAAATATCTGGTTTGGAAAAATGAATTTACTGTAAAAAATGACTTTACTTTAATGAATGAATATGCTGTCCAGTTACATGAGTGATTAGATGCACTATTGACATCAAAGGGCAATGTTTTTATGAAGTAAATTTATTATTTTAAATTTATTCAATTTTTATCCCATTCATTACTGTTCTACCTTATTTATTAAATATTTATCAGACATTTAGACATCAGTGTATCGCATTCATATATATTTTTATTTTAATTGAATTTATGTGATGAAGACAAATAAGAATAATTTATTATTTTCAGCAGTATGCACTGATATTTTTTTAGTCACTATTAAGTGCTCCAATGAGGTAATGGCAATCATGTAAAAGTTTTTCTAATGCCCATTTCCGAAAAAATTGGCAAGTTTGACATTAAATAATCAGGGGTCTGGCCAGAGGATATTTGGGTCCGTTAACGGACCCTTCACAAAAATCCGATCAACCAAAACGGACCTTTCACAAAATCCCGGTCAAACAAAACGGACCTTTCACAAAATCCCGATCAAACAAAACGGACCCTTCACAAAATTCTAATAAACAAGATCGGATCTTTCACAAATTGTTTATTGAAAGAGCAAATGAAATCTGAAAGCTAAATAACGCATATTTCTGTGTATAAACCGATAGTTTTTGGAACCTTTTTTTAAGTCAAATTAGAGGGATCAGCTTTTACAAAATCGGCTAATTTTGAAAAAAAAAAAAAAAAAAAATCGGCACTCTTGCGATGCTCCTGCAAGCGATAAATAATTGCTACTGCCAAATAAATATAATGGTTGTTTGTTTTGTCACAGCTAATTAGCAGCGGTGTTGTTGTAAACTTTTCTGAAAAGGCATTGGTAAGCACTTTTCTCCCCGCTCATGATTTAATAAACAATAATAATATATATCTGCGAAATGAACTTAGAACTGCAAAGAGATAGTAAGGGTGGGGGGAAAATATGATTGCTTCAGATAGGGTTACCAACTTCAAAATTATCACCACTTAGCGTCTGGCGTTGAACCTTTATAATGACTTGACTCGAAAATATTCTCATAATTTTACCAGCTTGTCAATATTTGCGTTTTTACGGGTGCGGTGCGGTGTTTAATTGTTATTTTGGGAGAAAATTATATGGGTTTTGATTTTTCGATGCTAACAAGGATGATTAACTTTGAATAAACTCTTTTAATTACCGTTTTTTTTTCTTTAGATGTCTACATTTTGAAAAATGCAATCTTTTAACATCCGATATGAGAATCATATTTTGTTCTTTTTTCAAGCTAACTTCGCTTTATTAGGATGCAAATAAATGAAAAGTCTCTTTATTTCTGTTAGAACTTTCATTTCAAGTTTTTAAAGCAAAATTCCATTTTATTTATTTATATATTTTATTTTTTTGGCGTCAACTGTGTCCACAGATATTAATGAAATGTTTATCATAGGACTCTAAAATGCAATTTTAAAATAATTTTATCAAAAATATTTTTTTTACAAGCCGTTTTTATACTTTTGATGCCTTCACTTTGAGAAAGGCGATCTCTTTGCATCCGCTATGGGAATCCGATTTTTCAAAATTTTGATGATTATTACGCTTTGTTAAGAGGTCAACAATCAAAATATCCTTTTATTTTTGTTGAAATCGCGGAATTTATAAGTTTTAAACGAAATTCTGTGCTTTTTAAGAGTGTCTTGGGTCAAAAAGTTAAATGCTGAACTCCCTATTCTGAATTTTAAGTTATTTATTTATTTTTTTTTGTTAATTATTTTAAATGCTGTACAGAAATATTTCTAGTATAATTTAACATAATGTAGAAGGGTAGATAAATATTGATACTTGAGAGGGCGATGCCCCCCCCCCCCCCCCCCGGGCCAAATATTGGAAAAACACTCAACTTTAAGTTTAATTGATGTAGTTCGTGCCATCTCTAAATTCTAAAATTTCGTTTTAGCAATGTTTTTTTTTTTTTTTTTTGCGAAGTTATTTGATTTTTCACAAAATTCATTCATTTTTCACAAAATTATTTGATTTTTCACAAAAAACGGACCCTGTGAAAAATCCTGGACAGACCCCTGATAATACTATTCTCTTCATGTAACAAGGTCTTGAAAATTTTTATGAAGTCATGAAAATGTCTTGGAAAAGTCATGGAATTTTTTTATCCAAACTGAGTATAAACCCTGAATTTATATTAATTTGTGATTAAAAAAAAGAGTTTTCCTAAAACACTATGTTAAACATTATTATGCAGAAACCATTTAAAAGGTTAAACTATTTTGCTTTTCAATATTACACATTTAAAGCATTTCTTTGTGCTATAAATGGAACTGAAATTGTTTACATTGGTTGTGCTGTGACTTACTTTTCATAAAACTATCAACTTCTGCATAAGGAAGTCTTATGTGATAGAGTAACTGGCTTTTTTTTGAAATGTGAAATACTGTTTAAATGAAAACCTGAGAGAAAAATACTGTCAAATATTCATCAATTACAAGCAATTAATATTTATGTTTATGCATTACTAATGATGCAATAAATAAGAATTGATTAAATTATACTTTTGGACAATTTGAGGTTTAGGACACTTTCAGACGGATTTGGAGGGTAAAACCCTCTTGTCTTGTCCGAAACCAGTTTCGGACTGTCCAAAACACAACCCTGATTTAAATTGTTTAATATTTTGCTTCGTTGTGTTTGTTTAATATCTTTAGATACATAAACTCACTTTTGTTTTTGCATTGAAAAATGGATGTCTTGTAATTCCAAAACACGTGTCTACAATTTTTTCAAAATTTGTGCTTTGTAACATTGATAATTATGCTTTTACATAAAACTTGATCAAGAAATTCATGTTTCAGACTTTAAAGCAATCCATGCAAAAAATTTCCAAAAAATGGAATCCATTGTTGATTATCAGAAGAGAAAAGCGGAACGTTCAGCGAAAAAATTTGGAAAAAATGTTTCATTGCATTCCAGGATGGTGTCGACTCCAACAATCAAAAAGGTATAGCCTGTTTAAAATAGTACTTGAGATTATTTTTTGTCCATATACGTGTTTGACACATGATTTAGAAAATACTCATACACTCAAAAAAAAAAAAAAAAAAAAAAATCTCCCTCCAATTCTGAAAAACCCCACTTAAAATTTTGGTTAGTGTGAGAAATCCCACCTTACTTTTTTTTTGCTAGTGTGAAACCAGATTAATGACAAAGCTTTTGCTTGACCACATTTCATTCAAGTGCCACATTTGCTTGTAACAGAAGATAGTATTTTTTTGTTAAGAAATTATGTGGAAGTTTTTTATTTAATGACTTGTAAACATATGCAATGAACTTGTAAGCATGTTCAATTTGTAATGAACAGAAAGTTGCTTTTTTACAGGTTTGGTTTTTATTATGCATACTACCTGGACCTGCTAGCCTCTATATATAAACTAGATTCTACTGTACTTTGTTTTCGTAAAATTAAGATATTTTCACTCTTCCATAGTCGACATGCTTCGAAATTTGTTCATGAATTTTTGTTTAATTACTTAGAAATAATGTTGAGTTTATTTTCCAGACTCTTCCAAAACCTCCCAATCATCATGCTGGGTTGTCATTTATACCTACCATTACAGTGACTTCAAAAATGAATTTAGACTTTTCATCTGTGGCTTCAAAAAACAAGAATTCTTCAAAAGAAAACTCAAAACCAGTATTTGAAGCGAAAGGCACAAAAGTAGAGAATGCAATAAAAAGTTCAGGTAAGGAACTTGTTTTCATATTTCATTAATTAAGTTGTAAGTTTTATTAGTTTTAGTTTTATTCAAGGGAAAACTGATCTAAAATGAACAAAATGAACATGTGTAGTAGGGTTTCCAATCCTCATTCCCATGGAATTCCGCATGATATTTAGCGGGATTGCGAGCAAAATCCCGCGGATCTCAATCCCACAAAAATTTTCAATGCAAAAGTTTCCTAACTTTTGCCGTCCAAAAAACGAATATTTTTGCAAGTATCATCTGAAGATTTAATCACTTTCCTGTATATCTGCAAGAAGAGCAAGAAAAATTTTATCTCATATGATGAGCAATAAATTCACCATTCATTTGAGGTTTCACCTTTCATACGTTCAGCAATTTTCAAAAACGTGTAAAAATTATAAGCCTTTTCAAGAACCCTTACTAAATATATTGAAAACCTGAAAATTTATTAGAAGAAATTGATAAAGTGTATTACAGAATGCAAAATCCACTGCAGTAGGCTGATTGCAATGTGGGATTGCTTCTGTAAACTTGAGGAATACGCTCGAAACCTTGAACAAAAGTGCATAGTATTCTTTTTTTTCTGAAGAAGAAAGCAATGAAAAATTTGTCATTATTTATTTATGCTCTCTAACCTGTAAAAAAGTGTTGATGTCTTTGTCACCGTGAAGCTAATAATATAGAGAGTGCTACCTTGAAAATTCTGTTGGATGAATTAGCTAAGCAAACTTCAATATTCGGCACGATTCTAAAAGAGGTGACAGAAACTTGGGAGAAACATTAGATGACTCGAATGATGTTGCAGTACGTTAAGTTGCTCTAGTTTTCGATTCCAATCAACGTTCACCCCCTACTGTAACAAATCAAATGCACTGATGCAATGACCAACTTTAATGAAACCAAAGGCAAGTTAAATAGATTACACAAATCAAAGACATTGGTTTTGTCCAAAATTTTAAGTTCACAAACCAAAACCCCAATCTTGACCTCCATAAGAAAAGAAAAATCTATTTTACACGGTGGTGAAGTTTATGGGGATCTTTTGCTAAATGTCTAGAATCACAGTAAAATCAACTACAGAGGAGCCACATCACGTGCTTTCATCAAGCTCATTACTTTTTGCGCAAAAATCTTTTCCCATTCCATACAAACGATGCTTTGTAAAGATGCATTGGAATATTTTAAAGTACACTTTTGAGTACCAAACAACAGTTCACACAGATGTTCATCACATTCAGATGTGATTTTCGAAATAACGAGCAATTCACGTAAGAAAAAACTTTTCGTATTTGATGTTAAAAATTCAACTTTTAGAAAAATAAAGTGAATCCCGTGGAATCGGGCACCTTACAATCTTGGAATCCCGCGGGACTGAAATTGGTGCAAAATTGGATACCCTAATGTGTACTGTACAATAGGGTGGGGCGAAAAATGAAAAGTTTTTCCGATCAACTAGTAATAGTTGCCAAAAGTTGTCTTATGTGATAGTTAGCTAATGTGCAAAATTTGACGAAAATCGGTTAATATCTTCAGGGGGCGCTGCGATCGCAAAGTTTTAACATTATTTTTTTCCTATAATATCATGGTTTCAATGTAAAAATCATGCTTTTTTCTAACTTTAATTTCACCTTTTTTAATTCTAAAGGACATGTATGTATTAAGAACATATAGAATAGCTTCCAAAATAAATTTGGTCACTAAACGTTAGCATTAAAAGAAAGCAATGCATGGTTTTGTTGTAAAAACTCCGTAATTTGAAGAGACACTGCCGTCGAGCTCTTAGAATCATGTGAAATGCCATTTAAATACGTCATACAACCTTGAACTCTAACCGAGAAAAGTTCCAGACGCATTTCTACAGCATCGAGTGCACAGCACAGTGTATGTTTATATTTTCAGTGCATTGAAACGCCATCTCTAACACCATAATGAGCGGAAAACATTCGAAGGATTATTGTGCTGGATCGAAAGTAAAAACAAGGAAAATGTTAAAGGATTCAATTTTCGGAACACCAAAAAATTTGTCTGATTCTGTGTTACCTACGTATGAAGATGTATTTAAGTATTATTTATTTCTTGCACACGAAAAGAAACAGTTTAGTTCTTCCAAAGAGCCCACAGTGACTGAGATAGCAGAAGACGTAGCCACGAAGTTAGAAGAGACATGGCATCGTTCCTCTATTCCTATAGTTTCACATAAACGAATCGTTCAAATGATTCGACATTTTCACGGCAAATATAAAAACCTGAAGAAAACTATGAACAAAAAATCTGTTAAAACAAATGCGTTTAATGCAAAGATGCAGTTATTTTCATCCAAAGCTCAAGAAAAACTTTTCGACATTGCTTGTTGTAAATGCCGTTTCAGTGCGTGTAACTGCGACAAGACTCGCAAAGTTCCCTCCAAAGAACAACTTTTTCTTTTTGATCAGCGTGGTGATAGAAAAATGTTTATTGGAAACATTGATATTCAAACCACAAGAAAATTAAAACTGAGTTTTGAACGAAAAAAGAAAGAAGAATCAAGAGCAAAGAGGGAAAGCATAGTTAATACCCATGAAGAAGGTTCTGAAGAAACAGAAATTGATAAAGAATGTTCAATAGAAGGTACGGACGAAAAGGATCCTGAATTTATAGTTATAAATTATAAAGCAAGCACTTCGCAAGCAAGAGTCAGTTTGAACAAATTTTCTAAAACGTGTGACCGATACGGTGTTTCGAATAGATCAGCGGCCGCGTTGGCATCATCCATATTAGAAGACGTGGGCTTAATTTCTCCTGAAACATCTTCAAATATAATCGATCCAAGCAAAGTGAAACGAGAGCGTAAAAAAGTGAGAAAAAATCTGCAAGCTCATCACCAAGGGCCATGTGCTGATGTACAAGGTCTGTACTTTGATGGCCGAAAGGATAGTACATTGTTCTTGGAACAATCTGTGTCCGGCAGTTATCATCGAAAAATAATTATTGAAGAACATGTAACACTGGTTATGCTGCCAGATAATAAATACTTAGGACATATTTCGCCAAATCGATCAAACGCAGAAGGAATTGCAAACGGCATACTGGATTTCATTGTCGAAAACAAAACTGATATTACTCAGTTGTGCGCCGTCGGATGTGACGGTACTGCAGTAAATACCGGAAGAAAAAGTGGCGTGATTTTACGCCTTGAAACATTCGTTCACAGACCATTGCAGTGGTTAATATGCCAGCTTCATGGCAACGAATTGCTGCTTCGCCATTTAGTAGAATACTTGGATGGACCAAGTACTAATCCCCGAGGATTCAGCGGTCCTATTGCAGGGTGGCGACAGATCAGGGAAAAGTCAGGGAACTTTATTGATCAGGGAAAAAACAGGGAAATGTCAGGGAATTTCGAAAAGATAATAAAAATTCAGGGAAAATTGATCAAATGAAGACAAAAAATTTTTTTTTTTTGCTTTGCAAAATTAAATACCTTTATTTCCTATGCATTTTCCGCCAATTATTTGTTAAAAAAAAGTAAAATTATTGAGGTGCGATTATACATTGACACATGTTTGTGCATTTTTTCCTTAAGGTCTAAGTATTGAATCTTAAGTTATTAACCACAGGATAAACTTCCTAAGCTTCTGTATCTGTAAAGTTGTTTATTTTATGTAGTTTGAATTTTTCTGCCAGGCGTTCCATGCTACGTAAAATAAACAACCCTAAAGGCAAAGAGGAAGCCACCATTAAAGACTTCGCTCCATTGCCTTTACTCATTGTCTTGAAGTAGCTAGCGTACTGTAATCACAATTTTAAGAAAAAATCTTTTTTTTTTTTTAATTGATACTGCTAAGAGCTTAAAATGTATTTTACTTGGCATTTTCGATTTAATTGATGAAATTGAATGTTAAATGAAAATCAACTTTGTTTTTTGCCATTTTATTATTTGCTGTCGCTTTAGATTATACAAAGGGTTTTTTTTTCAGACTTTAAAATTCTTTTATTTTAAAACCAAATTAATTATTGTTTTTTTACATTTCAATGTAGTTGGTTACAAAAGATTTTTTTTTTCGACTAATAATGAAATCATTTGAAATTGAGTTGTGTACATAAGTAAATATTTTTACTATTTTTTAATAGTTAAAATGCTGTATTCCTTCATTAAAACCTAAGTTCTTGATTAGAGAATAGCTCAATATGACTGGTTGTTTAAAAAGGTTCCAATTTGTTTCACATAAATATGTTCATTATTTACGTAAGTAAAACTGCATTAGTTCTATACTTTCACAATTACTTGTTATTCTCGCAGCAACAATTATGCTGCTTGAAAATTCAGTTAAAAATTATATCCAAATAATTTTTTTTAAGTTTTATCATAATTAGATATGTCTTTAAGAGTGGTTTTAATAATTTCTTAGAATTCTTATGTTAACAGGTTACTGGAAGTAAAGAGTATTTGTTTTAGATTTCTTATAAAATTTCTTCGTAGTACAATTTTTGCTAAAAAAAAAAGCTTTTTTTCAAAATATGTTTTTAATTAACAGCTTAAAACGTTTTAAACACTGCATTTTATTTAATATGCAATGGTTTTCAGGTAGGGTAAAGGAAGAAAACCATTATCCATGGTAACGTGTAAATCAGGGAAATTCAATGAACTTAATCAGGGAAAAGCCAGGGAACTTTTTTTCGTCGTTCCTGTCGCCACCCTGTATTGGCAAAATGTTGATAGGCTGCGAATCACTACCGATAGTGAAATATAAAGCCGTTGAGTGCAATATTCAAAACATGCCAACTATCGACCGAGGGGACCTAAGTACTGACCAGAAATATCTACTGGAAATATTTGAAGCCGTTATTAGTGGCAACTGCTCCGTACACCTTTCTGAAAGAGTACCTGGTTCCTTGAGTCATTCTAGATGGCTCACGACAGCCAGTCGGATTTTGCGTTTGTACATCGGTACAGAATATCCAACAGCAAATTTAAAAATGCTTGTTTCATTCGTTATTAAAGTTTATACACCTTGCTGGTTTCTAATTAAGTGCAACTCAACATGCAAGGATGGTGCACGAAACTTGTGGCATGTTATTCATCTGTCGCGTGATTTGCCAGACGACCTGTTACATGTCATCGATCCAGTCATTCAGCGGAACGCCTTTTTTGCACATCCTGAAAACATCTTGCTGGCGATGTTAAATGATGATCGAAGGCATGTACGGCAGTTAGCTGCTCGTCGGATTTTGAGATTACGAGACACTAATTCTGTGAACAATAATGATATCCGTACTTTTACCATCCCTGAGCTTAACTTTTCTTCTTCCGACTATGTCGACTTGATCAATTGGCAGTGTGAAGAAGTGCTTATAACAAAACCTCCTATAACAAATATACTAACTGAGGACGAGCTACATGACTTAGTGAAAACCGTAGATGTTCCTCATTTTCTTCAAAACATGTGCAAATTTCCTTGTCATACTCAATCTGTGGAGCGCTGCGTAAAGTTGGTGACGGATACATCTCTGGCCGTAAGTGGAATAGAAGCCAGGGATGGTTTCATTCGTGCACGTTTAGAGGCTCGAAAGGAACTGCCTTTCTTTGAAAGTAAAAAAGACTATTTTCGTAAAAGCTCTAACTGTGACACATAAATTTGTATCACATATGTAGTGTAAATTTTTACAGATTTTTAAAATTGTTTATTATTGTTTCAATAGTGCTGTTTAATTTTATTTGTCTAATATATTTGCATTTTCATAATTTTTGTGTCACATTTTGTAAAATTCATCAGTTTTTACTTAGTATTGACCTAAAAGTCACTATTTTTTACTTTCTTGTTTCTTTTTAAGATGCTGGAAATATAAATAAATAACATAAAAGAACTTTTATGGGTTATTTCATATGCTTTCAGTGCATAAATAAATCTTATGAGTAAAAAAATGCAATGATATAAGTTAACAGCATTATTTTTCGTATTTTAACCATGAAATCCGGGAAAAAATCTATAATAAAACTTTGTGACCACAGCGCCCCCTGAAGATATTATCCGATCTTCATCAAATTTTGCACTTTTGCTAACTATCACCAAAGACAACTTTTGGCAACTATTACTAGTGGATCGGAAAAACTTTTTATTTTTCGCCCCACCCTACTGTACAACCACCAGTCAGGTGGAAAGTCAAACATAGTTTGAAGGCTGAAACAAACACATCTGTTAATTTACAGGGATGGCAGTTTGCCAATAGAAACGTGCATTTCTCTCTTAAATCTGAGACACAGTTTTGAAAACATTACAGTTGGTTCTCTTTCAACAATTTTTAAAAATATCTATTATTAGTATTCATACTAGAATACATATATCCAACCAGGACTATCAGAATCCATTTCAAATTCTGAATTTCCTATTGTACTTACTACTTGTGCTGACTACATATGGTATTTGTTGTCACCTCGCATCACAGTTCAACTAGGCACAGAGAATGAAAGGTTGAGAACCCTTGTACTCTTCCATCTCTAGCAGTCAATGAATATTTTGTGCACTTGTGGAGTGTTGTTGACACTGATTTCTCAATACATTTTTTTTTTAAATTTATGTAGCTAAGAAATTTTGTGTTAGCAACAGTTATTGATTTTCAGATTTTAATGTTAATTATTTTTTAACTCTAATTATTTTATTCCTTATAAAATATTGTACCTCAGATTAAACGGAACTCCTCCTGAGGCTCGGGATTTTTGAAATTTATCTGCATTTATACTTTTTTTTAAAATATTTTCAGTAGTTAGTAATAATGAAATCGTATGATTTTGAAGTTTAAGTTGACTTTTGTTTGTCATACATTAGGTTTATAATATTTTACTTTTTCTATCATTGTTTAGTTTCAAAACCAGGACCTAAGGAAAAAAAGAATATGAAGTTTGATCTTAAGGCAAGTCTAATGAAAAAGCTTCCATACAAGCCTCACAGTGGACCTTTAAAGCCAGTTGAAATTAATTTGAATAATACCATGAATTCTAGCATGTGCTTTCATAAAAATGCAGAAACCCAAAATAATACAGTGCAACAAACAAGGTAAATTGATAAGTGCAATGTCTATATTTTTTGTTTTTACTACGCTTGCTACGGTGGTTGTAACTATGTATGTGTAATTTATGATGGTTAACTTTTAAAATGAAATTTCTATGCAACCATTTTTGGTTGTAACCAAAAAAAAAAAAAAACACTTTTAGTTTAAATTATGGGTCTTTTCAAATTTTTAATGCCCCAAGCTGCGATGATATCAGTATATGTATGAGCAGCAAACATTTTTAATTCTCTTACTCTTCCAATCACTCTCTCTACGTGAATGTGTAGAGCAGCAATATGTTTTGTTTGTTTAGCTTCTTTGCCATTTCAGCGTCTTTTCCTTGCAAAAATGTCAATTGATTGCTCTCCACTTTTTTTTACATTGAAATGAATTGTTTGGTCAATTATTTTATCAAACTTATCTTCCAAAGATTTTTTTTTAAAACTTTTTAGTTCATATTGCTACATCCCCATTTCACACTATTTTTTCCAAATGTAGAGTTCGCAACATGGCACTTTTTTTCCGTAACTATTTAATTTACTGGTTGATTAGCAAAGTCTTAATCTGAGTTAATCCTATTAACCAAAAAAAAAAAAAAAAGTTTACTTTTTCAAATCAAAAATGTTTATGTGATTCTGAAAGTTGACAAATGATCACAGTTCTTTATTTCATATTTTTGTCTCTTTTAGATGTATTAATTAAATAACATAGTTATAACAATAATGATTTTTAAAAGTAAAATTTAGCTGAAATTATTTAGGTTAATTATTTGGAAACATTTTTATTTTGGTTACTGAAGCAGAAAAAAAAATCTGAAGATAGTTGTTACATTTACTAAAGTGTAATAGGTGCTACAGAAAAATTATGCATTGTTGAAGCCTCTGCGAGTTTTACAGTATTAAGAAACCCTGTTTATATTTGCAAAAAATAAATTTTTCCTTTTTTCTGGGGAAAAAAGTATATTTTTTACACTGCCTCAAAATTTTTGAAAAGTTCATTTATAATCACAATATTGACCAAATCAAATTAAATGAAAGATGTATACATTTAACTTATAACTATCAGATTTTTGACACCAACATGATACTTGGAATCATTGGACAAGCGCTTTGTCTGCACTTGCTCCTTCATAGCCTTGCCCTCCCCCCCCTTACCTTACATGGATTCCAACCGGTGTTACCTTTTAACAGCATCAGTACAACTGAGTTCTTTCGAGTTGATTGTCTTTCAGTTAGTTTGTATTGTTTATCCGTTAAATGGTTTATGTATTTTATTTTGTGTTATACTTTTCTTGCATATTGTAGGGCATGCAACAATGCATGACACAAGGTCAGACCTTTATATTATACTCTGTGATTCCTAGTTGATGTTTTATTTACTGAGCTGTCAAAGCTCTAAATGTTTCAAATTACTAATTTCAGGTTCAAATCCCGAGCCTTTTTGAGAGGAGTTCGCACAAACCGCAGGTTTGAGTTGCAGATGTCTAAAAGATCTTGAAGATGTGTTTTAACAATATTTTTACTTGCTTTTATTATCTCCATTTGTGTATTGTATACAATTATTTTTAGGATTGAACATATATATAGTACATTTTTGTATGTTTTAAAACAGTTGTATATTTTCAATATCAGTTACCAATTTTTTCAATGGAATATGAAAAAAAAAAAAAAAAACCCTGTATTTTATTAATAGTTTGTTATTGCAAAATATTCTATACACATAAAGCATTTTAAATTTATTGTCCTTTAAAAGAGGTGTACAAAAGTTCTCTGTTCATGCTTTTCTTTCTTCTTTTTGTCATCAATTTTATTCTGTAAAGTGTAAAAAGAAACAAAAAATTAGTTTTTGGAAATAAAACAACTGTATATTTCTTTCTTTTATTGTATTTTATTTTAAGAACAACACTTTGAAGATATTTTTGTAAAGGGAATTTCCACCATTTATTTTATTTTGTCTTTGATAAACTTGTTAATGAACAGTTTGAAAAAAAAAAATTACTAACTTATGCGTGGGGCAGTTACATGGCCCAACTGTTGTGCCACTGCAATTATGTTGAAGAAGAAATACAAATGGCATTTTATGTTTCAAAAGCATACTTTTTCTTAGTGCATTATGAGCCTTTTGTAATTGAAAGCAAGTATTTGAGCTTTGTCAAGTTTTATCAGAGTTAGAAATTAAGATGTAAGTATTGGGTGATATTGACACACCTAAGTTTTATTCTAGGACCAAAAAAATTCTAATTAGGTAACGTTTCAGCACGTTGACTATCAACTACAAGATAACTCGTAGATTGAGTTCTTTTCTAGGATGCCAACTACGAGTTACGTTGCACTTGTTTACTTGCTATTTTTTTGCAGCTACGATTAAATTCGGAATATATCAGAGCTAATATCGATAGATGGCTTCTGGGAAAAGAACAAATTCTATGCTGGCTTGCACAAACAGAAAATTTATTAAAAAACAAACAAAAAAAGTTCGAAAAATTAATTCAAATTCATGAAATAAAATATTTTGTTGTTTGTGGAACTTCTTAAAACAATTTTCTACACAAAGAGCTGGCTTTTCTTTCAGGCTGGACAGAAATAACGCGTTTCTCGCTGTTTTTTTGCTTGAGTACATATATGTCTGGCACTGTTTTTTTCCGGCAGATGATTTCAATTCAAATGCTTTTTAATGATAATTATGCTCTAGAATTAAGAGTCAAACTACTGAAAAAATTATTAGTAAGTAGCAGAGTACAATTATTGGTATAAAATTTCTATTCTAAACTTTTGTGAAGTTGGCAATTTTACTTAAGTTTGCTATGGAAATAGTTCGAATATTTAATATGGAAAAAGATATTTCACACAAAACAAATCCTTAATTTTCTTATTCCATGCTGCATATTTAAAATTAAAAAAGCAGTTTACCTTTGCATGTGTTGCTGCATTCTTCTTCGGACTCGAAGTTGTTCGTGTTGCCACCACAGCCTCCATAGACAAATGGTTTGCATCTATTCTCTTGTCTATCGAAGTAATATCTCACGAAATATGCATCACAGGGTCCAACCTCAGGTAGGGCATTGCAATTAATGTCATCAGCAGGAGCTGAAAGTACATGCAAACATTTTTCAAAATTTCATTTTTTGCTTTCAGTTGGGATTAAATAATAGTGTAAAGTAATAGTGTGTGTTAAGTAAAGTAGAGACTCAGGTATCCAAACAGTCTTTAACCAGAACAGTCCTCAATCAATTTGAATTTTATTTAGTAAATATTTAGACTCCTCATATGTATGATAGCTAAAATCGCTGATCGAGTAATGTTCCGAAGTTGCCAACAATGAAACTCGCGCCACAGCATGCATGACGGCATTATTTCATTGTTGAAACATTTAAAATTCAGAGTAAGTTATTCATGAATTGATGATATTGTTTGGCACCGTTTGACAAGGCTGTGCTGGATCCAGTAAGTTAACTGTTTTACTGGTAAGTCTGTCATTACAGGAGAATGAAGAAAGGAAAAAGAAAGTTAAAGATTAATGCTATTTATTGAAGTTTGAGATTTGTTCTGAATATATAATTTGTTTTGTATAGCTTATCATATTTAATTATTTTGTCATAATTTATAGGTGAGCTATGGTAAAAGGGATCCTAGTGAGATTTAAAATTTTTTGGTGCCAAAGCCATACGAAGAGTTATTATAAGATGGAAAAATTTTGTAAAATAAATAAAATTGGCCATCAAAAAACATTAAAAGTTTCATTTCATTGAAAATAATCTGACAAATAAATAAAAGATGCCAATAAGTACCATTAAAACTTTTACAGTGAAACCTGTGTAAGTTGACCACTTGCGGTGCACTACTTTAGTGGTTGATTTATATAAAATAGGACTGATTATGTGCCTAAAACGGCAGTCAACTTACAAGAGTAGTCAACTTTACAGATTTTACTGTATTAAAATTGGAGACAGTTAAATTAAAGCTAAATTAAACCAAATAAGAACCTCGAATATTATCTCGCCATTCGCCCGCTTTATCCTTACCCTGCCTAACTTACATATCCTTTTTCTGTACTAGTGAGAAATCTCTTTTTTTTTCCTTTTTACCAATGAATATCGCTTTTTAATTTCATTTTGCTGTGTCTTGGCATTCTTTTATTCGCTTTGTGATTATTAAATAGGGAGTCACAGGATCATTTGCTTTATGAGGGAAGTGAAGCTTAGGTTAGGGGATGTCGTGACAATTGGGTGAGATTTGATTCCTTCTGTTTAATTTTAAATGCTTTTTCTGGTAATTGTGAACAGTTAAGATTTTTTGACTATTTTGGTGCCCAACTTTATACTTTGGCATTTTTAACTTCTTTCACCAATTTACAAAACCAGCCTTTCTTCTTTTTTGAAAACAAAGTTGCATATTATGTGATTATAATATTTAGATTGCAAATGAACGTAGTGCTTAACCTTTGGTACAAAATTTGAAAAACAAATGTGGAAATTCATCAACTGCTTCGTGCTACTATAATTTCTCCAATTACATATACAAACTGATTATTAAATTTTGATACACACTATTCGACATTAAAAATGCAACATCAAGAAGACCTGGTCAGAAATTATGTAAATTTCAGGGTACATACACGTCACTGAGTTATGCAAATGATGTAAAATATGCTGCTCTCCAATACACGTGAAGTGACATATACAAAGAAACTTGTAGAAGGGGCAATATTTCTGCCTGATGAATGATCGAGGAAATTTTAATTTTGTCTTGGAGGATGCGTGTAATAGGGGAGAATGCCAGGCCGCCGTCAAGGGAGGTGCTTCCAGCAGACACAATTTTACGAGGGGTATGGTGATTGCTGAAAAGGGCAGGTTGATCCTTATGTCAAATCGCAGCCGATACCAACATGGATACGTCCACGGTGATGGGCTGTGACAAAGATGGTAGGAGTAAGGAAATGTGGCAAGTTTGAGGGATGCAGGTGCATCCAGAGTGACGTCATCAGGGTGGATTGATTCATCCACTGACAAGTTGGTAGCAGCCCTACACGCCATGTGTACCTCCATACTGATGCATGTGCAAGCAGGGGTGCCCAACCCCGTAAGTACAAGGGCACTCCCCTAAATATTTCAACCCCCCAAAAGACGGAAAAACCCTCTAAACACCGCTTCTAAAAATTTTAATGCCGCAGTATGCGCCATGACCCCCCCCCCCCCCCAGTGTGCAGCCCTGTGTGCAAGACATCCTGGATGTTCCCATATCGACCAGAACATTTTCCCTCTCGATTGGTTGCAAGTGGCCTGCTATCAAGGCGTCCGTTAAGAAGACTGCCATTCACCGCACAGCACAGATGTCAACTATGGAATGGTGCCGTGCTAAAGTGGCTTGGATGGTAGAACCTCGTTCAGATGAGTCACGCTTCTGTTTTTCCAGTGATGATCACCGCATACAAGTGTGGCGTTGACGTGGAGGCAGGTCTAATCCGGCAACAATTGTGGCAAACCGCTTGACAACATGGCATCATGGTTAGGACGCTATTGCGTATGATAACCCGTCACCACTAGATTGTATTCAGGGCACTATGACAGCCAAATGATGCATGCTGAATGTGGCAATCCCTTACATTCAGGGCGTGCCCAATGCATATTTTCAGCAGGGTATCATCTGATCACAGTGTCACTCATATCTCCCAACATACTGTACAAGGTACCGATGCTTTCCTGTCCACCATCTCTCCCGATCTGTTACCAAAACTGTTCATTTGTGAAATGAGATGAGCAGTGTATGATTACTTTTGTGAAAAGTACTAACTTTAAAACGCAAAACTTTCCTATAGTTAGAGAACATTAAAAACCCACCGGTTTTGTTATAGACTAACGGTACGCAACGGCTTTGCTGTTGTAGAAAATTATCATTTGGTTCGTCTGTATATTTACAGTTAACGTCTACTATGCATATTAAGTATATTTTTTTCATGGTCTCTTCACAGTTTTCGCAGAATTAAGAACTTAGCATGTAGCTTCAGAAACCAGCCATAGAAACCTTTTAAAACGGGTGAGGAAGTTTGCCTTCCTTGTTTAAAATGCAAAATAAGATTTTTACAAAATTAAACGCTATTCACAACTCCAATAAACTATAGGGGGCGCTGCAGTCACTGTCTAATTGCGGATGAAAGAGGTAAAACATACAAATACTGTAACATATAACTTGCTTTGACGCTTAGTGAATGACTAATTTTTCATTGTGTTTGGTGGGGAGCTTTCTTTTCTATTCTGAAATTAAATCACACCATAAACTGTCTGAAGCCTGTAATTTACCCTAAAGAAAACATGTGAAATGGAATATTTTACCTTTTTCTTTAGTATTATTAATCACCCCAAGGGAGCGTATTCGAGCTCTGGAGTTGCGAATGGAAAGAGTATCATAATAGCAATATTTTAGTATTTTATTGAACATAATTCCATAAAAATTAATAAAATAAAAGCAGCCGATTTTTTCTTAACAGTTAGAGGGCCTTTGGGCCCTTTTCATTTGAATGCTGGCAACTTGCATTCAAAAGATGTTTTCACAATTCGAATTGCGATTCGCAACTCCAGCGCTCGAATACGCTACCTTGCGGTGATTTAGAAAATTAAAAAGGTAAAACATTGCGTTCCATGTGTGTCTGTTGAGGTAAACATAGAGGCAGTTTGTTATGAGTATTCATTAACGCTTTCTCGCATTCGATGTGTCTTAGATTGCTTTCAGCAACAGAAATTGTTTTGTCCCTAAATATGGTATTCTTACATAAATAACAAAATCAGATGGTCACCAATTAGTCTTCTATAATCAGGCAGAGTCATGCAAAAAGAGGAATCAACTAGATCATCAAAAGCAGTTCGTTACACATGTATTATTAAAAGTCAATAAGATTTTCACATCAAAATATTTTAGACGCTTGTATATGCTCCATGCTCCGTGTAATGTTTTCATCAAGTTGTATCAAACTTTCCGATCAAAGACTTCTGACTGACGAAAGGCTTTCAAATTCTTTCATATGAGGACATTGTCTTCATAAGTAGAGCTTTTTCAGCATGGCTTCAGAGCTACTTATCATTGTCAATGGAAGCGCTAAAACCGGCACTTTTCAATGACAGACTAAATTATTTGAATGTAAAATATGTCAGGAAGTATGCAAATATTTTCAAGCTAAGAGTATCAAATGTGCGAGAGACAAATGAATAAAAAACGAGCGAACTTTGCTTGAAACCGTTTGAGCATGAAACTTTATCAGAAACAGGCATGTTAAAACTCCGCCATTATAATATTTTTTTCGTGAACCCCCTGAAAACTTCGATAATCACCAGGGGTTCGCAAACCACCAGTTGGGAACTGCTGCATTTACAAAGGCACATTTTCCACATACAAGCTTATGGGAATTTAAAAAAGTTTTTTTACTCCACCCTAATAATCAGTCTACTTGCACATCTACAACTATATTATGGTTTTTTGATCATACAGTGAAACCTGTGTAAGTTGACTACTTGCGGTGCACTACTTTAGTGGTCAACTTACAAATGTTGATTTACGTGATAAGGGCTAATTCCGTGCCTGAAAAAAGCGGTCAACTTGGACAGGTGGTCAACTTACTAGGGTGGTCAACTTCACAGGTTTTACTGTACTAGTTTTTAAAATAGTATCTGGAAGTCCCTAGGGGAAATTTTAAATCCGGATATGTTGATTGAACTGAAAACTGAGTAATTCATTTTACTGTTTTAAAATACGTATTGTGTTCTTGAAAAGAATTTGCCCATAGTTCTGTCACTTATTTGGGAAAATATACATACTTTAGTTTGAAATGCAGGTATCCAGTTCTGCAGTGACCCTCAGTGCACTGAAATAAAGGCTCGTGAAAAAAGCACTTTTTAGCATTTTTCGATAGAAAAGCCGATAATTTTTGGTAGCGCAGTGGGTAAGCCATGCAACTGATGAGGGTATTGAATAATTTATATATATATATATATATATATATATATATATATATATATATATATATATATATTAGAGATGAAAACAATTGGAAAAAAAACGGAAAATTTCCGAAAAACAGAAAAAAAAAACCGTTTTTTACCGAAGGAATAAATTTCCACTTCGGAAAAATTAAAAAAAAAAAAAAAAAAAAAGAATTTTTTCAACTTTTCAGGGTTTTAATTGAAATTTTCAGCAAAAAGTGATTAGAAATTTCTCACGCTTAAATTGTGATGCAATTTCCTCCCTCTCCCGTTTTATGTTAAAATACTGTCTAACGTTAATGCAAGTTGTTGTATGACAATATAATTTGCATATAGATCAAAAAATGTTTAATAATACGTTTTACAAAAAAGCTTAAACCAATAACCTTAGTGAAGAATTGATTCTCCTTCTTCATAGAACAAACAAACATAACTTTAATCACAAAACTATGTTTCTGCTGACTGCGAACCAAATGTACAGGGTGTGGCAAAAAACGGCGTCCACTCAAAAGATGATATCTTGTCAAAAACAATGCGCTTTGCACCACTCTTGTCTCTTTTTGGCCATATGAATCGGTGTGGAGTAAAAGGAAAATGTCCAGTCTACAATGCTGAAGTGCTCTTAGGCCCACAGAAGTACAATAACTTCTAAAATGTCCTTCTGGTTTACTTTTTGATTCATTTTACGGCCCTCATCCACAAAAAACTAGAGATTTTTTGTCATTGTGCTGATTCCATCACAGACAAAGCCTGACTTCGGATTCGGCACTTTCTAAGGTGCTTGGAGTGCCTACCAAGGACGCTCACATGCAAAATTTTAAGGGGGGGGGGGAGGGGGCTCTGATATTTTCCCCATGGTTTAGCAGGGTATTTTCCCCATGGAAGTTGACTTTAGTACAGATTAGAGCTAATAAAATTTAACATTTTTGATAACTAATTCATTAATGGCTGGAGAAAAAATGTTTTTACATTTTTACAAAGAAAAAAGTATTAAAAGAAAGAGGAAGTTCTCAGTTCCAAAGGGAGGCTTGAGCCCCCCCCCCTTTCCCCCCATATAGGAGCCTATGGTGTCTACAGACCAAATCCTATGGTTCTGGGGGATATGAACCGGTTGAACGGTAAATCAGTGAAAGGTATCTTTTCCAGCGTGGACTTGCGGGCCCGTCTCAAACGTTTCTGGCATCTTTAGAGTCATTCGAATGCCTGAATTTTTGGAGCTTGCAAAACTTCTGTTTGAGCTGTTTTTTTCTTCAGTCGCACTTATCGGTTACGAATTCGCACAAACGACTGCTCTCGTGGAAACCCGAGGATTTCATTGAACTCACTTTTGGATGACCTGACGATTAACTGAAATGTTCACTGTTCGTTTTTGTACACTTTCCGGACATCAGCTATCATTTCTAAGCCACTTGAAACGGCATGCCGTTTCAAATACTGTTTGTCGAGGCACAACAAGCAAACGAACTGTCCTTCTACTTGGTTAAACAACTTAAAATAGCAGGTATTTCGCTTAAAATTGTAAGAAAACCGAAAAACAATACATAAACTAGGTAATATATTGTAAATTATTTCCTAATAAAGTGAGAAACAAAAATAAATAAGGCACTCATTAAAATGAAATTACCTTTCTTCTATTCGATGATACAATTTTTGTCCGATATTTTTTTTACCGCACCCTGTATACTGCCGTGCTAAGCAAAAAAGGGGACTTTGCAGTTGACTCAAGCTGAGATATTGTGTTTTAAAGTGTGGCTCTTCCATATATTTGAGTCAGATGTCTTTTTTTTTTAAAAGAATTTTTCAAAACAATAGCTCTTGATCAAATGACCCTAAAACATTTTATTTGTTAAGTAAAATACGAAACAGAGGACAACTTGGTTATAATAACTCAAATTTGTTCAAAAGGGCTGGTATGACTACTTTTACTACTGTGCTTAGCACGGCCTATGAATAAACTTAAATTCCAGTTTAATTTTGGTTCAGCTTAAGAAAAACCAATTTAGTTTTGATTTGGACTTAGACTGGATTGGAAAAAATCAAAACTCAATAGCTTTTATTTTCAGACAGTAACATTGTTTTATTTTTCTTCCAAATATATATATATATATATATATATATATATATATATATATATATATATATATATATATCAATCATGTTTGAAAGTCAAAAATTTCAGAAGTTTCAAAGGCAATCTAAAATAGAAAATGTAATTGTTATTATTAGACACACATTACCCAATATTACTGGTTGAGTGACGACTTGACTCATTTCTGGGTTTGACCATGAAAGCCCTCTACTCAGTTATAAAGCAAAATGGTTTTTTCTTCTAATTAATCTTACCTTTATGTGTATTTCGCTGTCAAGCAGAAAAAGAAGGTGTGTGGATAGCATATATTTTTTAATGCTTAACCCGTTATATGTTACAAAAAACACAGAGCTATTAAGAAACCCAAATTTTATTCATAAAAAAATCAAACTTTCCATTTTTTCCAATTTTTCCCGAAAAAAACCAGTTTTTTTCCACCACTTCAAAATTTCCAGAAATTTTACATCTCTAATACACACACACACACACACACACACACACACACACACACATATATATATATATATATATATATATATATATATATATATTAGTACACAAATTACGTACAAAAACCTTGGTGGAACCTCAGTGCATGGAACCAGGAGGCATCAAACATGACACATATTCACTTTCTTCGGCACAGTTTAGCTACCCCTGCCAGGGTCTACTAAAGGTGGTCAGCCACAAAATTTACGATGTATTTCAATTTAAGTACTAAATGTCATATTGTCAACATAAGAGTATTTTTTTGCTGATGCTCAATACACAGAAATAATCAAATTAAAAAAAAAAAAAAATAACTCTAATTTGGAAAAACCTCTACATCGGGCACCACTTGACGAATTTTTTACAGGTTCCCAAAAAGTTTTTTGGAGGAAAAGAAAAATTACTTGTCATCTAAAATCTTTAAAAGAATCCACCATAAAAATTTGAGTAAAATCAAAAATGGTGTATATTCGAACACCCCATTTCTGCCCGGTTTTTATAAAAACTGGCTCTCAAATACTTTTGGAAGAGTCCACTTCGAATCAAGTGTTTTGCTGTCCCCCCCAACAAAATGGCTGATTTTGTGCAGAATTTTAGTAGGCAGTAACTGAAGAATTTTTTTTTCTTCTAAAATCCTTTCGGCATATTTCATATGCATCTTAGTTGTGACTACTGTCATTTTTTGAAAAAAAAAAAAAAAAAAAAATCCATGATAGTTATATGACGGTTTTTATACTTGCTCGCCAAATTTGAAATGTAATGACTCAGGATTCAGGATAGATTAAAAATGCTCCTATTTTTGTTGCACGTTACCCTTAAAATTTAAATACAATCGTTTAAACTATCGTAAAACTGGCGATCAATGCTCCTGAGAAAAAAATCTAGAGTGAAATATCTTTTACTTTTTGTTCTTCATTGTCTCAATCTCTATCAATCCTCTTTGCCGTTGAGACAATGAAACGCAGAAAAACTTTTAATTATAAAACATCTTTTAATGACTTTCCATTGCTCAAAGCATGGACTAATGAATTGAAGTTGAGCGCTTAATACGTTGTCATCAATTTAAGCAGAATCAGGTTTCCGGCTATTTGTGTAAAAGAAAGGTAATTATTGGTTATTATTTTATTAGAAAACTCTCACTTTATGAAGGAAAGGAAAACCGTTTCCAGTGATCTTGACAGCCTCTGTTTATCTTTGAAAATATGACCTAATGTTCGAAACTTTAGAATTTATGATTGTTTTCTCGGTAAAGACATTTTACCTTTTTTTGATAATGTGTTCTGTAAAGTAATTATTAATACATTTTTTAGTTGCAGTGACAGTTTTCCTTCTTTCCTGGCTGTAAGGGAAGTTTTGTATTTAGGAGCGACCCGGAACTAAATTTTTTGTAGGGCACAAATTCTCAATTTGCCGAATGGAACTCTAAATTTTGCTGAATGGAATTTCAAATTTCGCCGAATGGTGATACTTTTGCCAAATAGAACTCTAAAATTTTCCGAACGATGATTATTTTTCCGAATCTTCAAGCAAAATTTGCCGAATTTGGAAATTTTTGGAGGTCACATTGACCTCCCGTGACCTCCAATCGGGGCACCCCTGTTTGTGTTCGTTAAAAAATTTTACTCACATTTCAATTTAATTTGAAGGATTACACAAACTTACTAAAGATACATTTAAAAATCAAGTAATTTTCGATGTATAAAGCCAAATTATGCCATCGTAGCATAACCGGGTTCGAGATAGCCCGATCGGTTAGGCAATGGGCTCGTGGCTGGATGGTTGCAAGTTCTATACCTTTCGGTCGAAGACCCTCTGTATAGGCTAATGGTGACTGATACACATTAAATCCGTTCGGGCACTAAGTCCTTCAAGTCTCCAATCCAAATCAATATTTCTGGGGGTGCTGAATCAGGAGTTGTTCGGCTTCTGGTTTGAATTAAAATTATCAAAATAATGATAGATGGGGCTTTCATTTATCGTGTGCTGCATAAGCTAAGTCGGACTTCCACGTCAGTGGTGCTGTGTAAATGGAAACCGTACATTTCTGCCTTAAATTGGGTAGCTGTTTCTACTCGGATAACCGAATGATTTAAGCAACAACAACAGCAACTAACAAAACCGCTTTTGCGTGCACATACCCGCATACAGTACAGACAGAAATAGAGATCGAACTTATTGATAATTGCATAGAAAGTACACGTAAAGGATACGTTACATTTCATTTCTAATAAATCCAAAATATTCAATATGAAATCAGTGAGCACCCAAGTCTGGAATATTAATTTAATTCTGAGATAAGTTGTATTTCATGAGTCAGTGCTCTTCAAAAGATCCCAATTTAAAAATCAAAATGAGATTTTATTTTCTCTTTTAAAACAATGAGAGTTTTAATTAACATCGTTTAATTAATTTTTACAAAGCGACCTTAATTTAAGAAGCAAGTAAGGAGAAGCAACTGGTTTTACATACCTAACATAAATTCAGCATTCATTGTCATCTGTTTTTCTTTGCGGTTGTCTGGTGGGGGGAAAGTGGTCGATGGGTAAAGTTTTCCTACGTCAAATAAATGGCTATAGCTTGGCAATAAATGTTCGAATGAATGTGAAAAATTTATTTTTGAGTAAGCTAGTTAGAAACTACATTTTGAATACAAAATTTTACAGATGAAAAAATTTTATTTGGTCCAAAAAAATAAATAAATAAATAAAAAAAAAGCGAATATGAAAAAATTTAAAATCGAAACACCTTTTTTTACCTTCTTCGGGAAATTTTATTTGTTATAAATATGAACAGATTGACAGCACAGGAAGCTTCCTACATGTCTCAATAACTCTTACTCATTAGCAGTTAGCTGAATCTATTTTAGATAATATTTTAGAACGATTTAAGTAAGATGGGGGTAAAATGGTCATAATATTAGGCTTAACGAATATTGTTCTTCTTATGTTACTTAACTTTTAAGTATGAGGCAGATATAAATTAAATATTCATTCCACTTAATAAGCATTGTTTTTACAGCAAAGGCGGTTAAATATACGAGTATATGCGTATGCATACGCAAAAACTCGTGTATGCACGTATATAGAAGCATTCACATAAATGCACCAATAAACACGTATATGGATGTCTGCAAGTATTTTTTATCTATGCAGATATACATTCGACTGTACAGGTATATACTAGCTTATTTTCGTATATATATGAACACTTATATACTCAGGCAGACACGTACATTCGCGTACATACTCTAGTAGACACTTACATACAAGCATATAATATACAAATATACAGTGTGAGTTTAAACTTTTGGTCAGGTTATTAAAAGGTGTTAGAGGTGAATATAAGGATCATATGGTCATAAACACAATGCTGATACGCTACATGCACGCAAAGCCAGAAACTGATAGATGCAAAAAAGATCACAAATTTACTACACAAAGACAATTTTACACAACATTTTAGGTCTTAAAGTTTTAAAGCGATTGGTGAAATTTGCGACCTGCAGCTGTAATACATGCGTCGCAATTACAAAGCACTCTCTGTCGCAATAACGATACTTTTGAAAAACTTTCATCAGTCGCTGCACCTTTGCTGCGATGCATGTATTAGAGTTACTACAGGCCGTAACTTTTAACAACTGCTCGAACAATTTCTTAAAAATTGAAATGTTGAGTAAAATTATCTTTGTGCAACAAGTTTGTGGTCTGAATCCATCAGTTTCTGGCTTTGTGTGCATGTAGTGCGTCAGGACCATGGGTTTCCTCTGATTTTTTGCTTCTTATCCTCTCCTCTCACACTCCTTAGATTTTTGCCAAAGAGCTTAGATTCACTCTGTAGGCATTATGTATACAAGCGTATATACTCGTGTGTAACACACGTACTAGTGTATGCACGTAAATGTACGTATATGCATCTTTACAGGTTACGTACGTATATGTTCAGAACCCATCTTTACTAGTAATAAAGCTGAAAGTCTGTGTGTCTGAATCTCTGGATGTCTGTTACTTATTTCGCCTACACCGTCCGGGCCGATTTTCTTGAAATTTGGCACAAAATTAGTTCATAGCATAGGGATGAGCACCTCAAAGCAATTTTTTGAAAATTCGACATCATTCTCTTTCTATTCCAATTTTAAGCCCATTTTACCGAGCGAATTACCATAACATGGACGAATAAATTACCCAAACATGGACGAGCGAATTACCATAACGTGGACGAGCAAATTACCATAACATGGGCAAGCAAATTAAAGTAACAAATTGGCAAGAAATTCATCATCCATTGTTTGTAAATATACAGGCGAACCAAATGACCTTTTAATTTTCTACCACGGGCAAAGCCATGCAAGTACCGCTAGTTAGTAATGATGTAAAATCGCTCAAAGTCATTCTTGGGTTTGAAGAGGATAACATAGAAGTTTAAAAAAAAGAAATTAATGAAAAGGAAAAAAAATCATATCAATAAGCTTACCGTAGGCTTTCTTGCAAGTTTGCTCACACTCTTCAACAGTTTCGAAGTTGTTTTCATTTCCTTGGCAGCCACCATAGATAAACTTTTCACAGCTACCAGTGTCTTTGTTGAAAAAGTATCTTATAAAATATATAAGACACTTTCCACTTTCGCTGGGCAGCTCACAAATGTCTTCAGATTCCCATACTACTGCATCTTGAGGACAAGAAAAATAACATTTATTTTATAAAATTTTAATAAAACTCGTTTTTATGGTCCCAGTTTCCACACAATTGGACTATTCATTTTCATAGACGTATCAACTGTAGTCAGGGGGGTTAACCTAAAACGCCTGGGGGGGGGGATTTTCAATTTGCCGAATGAAGCGCCGAGTTTTACCGAAAGATAAAACATGAGCATATACTGGTAGTTATCAAAATAATGGAAACACCTATGAATAAAAGTGACATTTTTGAATGTGCTTCGTAAGTAATGAAGAACAAAATTAGGTATCTGTTTTTTTTTTTTTTTTTTTTTTTTTTTATTTATTTTTATTTTTTATTTTTTTTTTATTTATTTATTTTTTATTTTTTTTTATAAATAGCAATGTACATATTCTGGTTGCACAGGGTGACTTAATTAAAGTTCTGGAAGACTTGGATTTTTTTCAAGCACGTGAAATGTCGGACCTCTCAAACTTAAAAAAAAAAGGCCAAATTGTTGGAGCGCGTCTAACTGGAGCAAGTGCAACTGAAATATCTCAACTTTTTGGTGTTTCTACAGGTACAGTATCTGAAGTCATGACAGCATACACACAACGCGGTAAGAGAAGCTCGGCAAAGTAAAATAGTGGATGGAAAGAGAAGCTCAGTGAAAGAAACCGACGGATATTGAAGCGGATTGTAGTGTCTAAAAAGCGAACAACAGCAGCAAAGGTGATCACAGAACTCAATCACCATCTGGATTCACTAGTGTGAGTGATTGCAGTCAGAAGGCACCCTTATTTACCGAACATTTACAGCAGAGTAGTCATTCCCAACATACTTGTCACAGAGTGTTTCCATTATTTTGATAACTACCTGTACCTGTAATCATTATGAATTTTTCTTTGAAATTTGAATTTTGCATTGCTGTCTCTAAATTTTCCCAACTGTCAGACAAAACTTGCCAAATAAGGAATTTTTTGGAAGGTCACAGAGACCTCCCGTGACCTCCCATCGGGTCACGCTTGATTGTAACACAAAACAATCTACTAAGAATCCAAATACGTTACGTGCTTGCTTGATTGCATGCACTTTATGAAGAACATGGACGTTAAATAAAATAACATTTCGAATTTAATAGTGGAAAAATGGAGTACTATGATCTTTTGATTTCTTTTGAATGTTCCAAAAAATGTGAACATTTTTTTAGAATTGGGAGAAGAAGAAGAAGAAGAAGAAGAAGTAGAACAAAAAAAAAATATACTTCGAGGTACATATACAGGGTGTATCAGTGCAGTGTTTACAGATTTTCAGGGCAGATAGAGTGCACCTAGACCAGGGCTGTCCAACTGCAAAGAGCCCACGGGCCAGAAATCCGGTCACTGATCACCTATCGGGCCTCAGTTTGAAAAAGTTAAACAATAACCTTTTACCTCTTATATTCGTGGCGGTGCTGGAACACTCGATTCTCACTATCTATCTTACGTTTTTAAACTCATCGTTGGAAGATGAAATATTCACAATCAACAATAAAATCAGTTTTCACCCGTTCCCAAAAGCATATAGCTACGGTACAAGAGAGGTTTACTTTATATCCAAAAGCTGCAAGCTTATCCGAGAACCTAAACATTCGTCGCAACCAGTCAGATCAATATCATCAACGAACAAGAGCGGAGAGTTGACGAAAGCAAGCTCTCAATTTCTTTTTCGAAAACAACAAAGGCCGTGGAGTTTAAATGTATATTACGTACATTATTATTTAAAGTCTCACTCGTAGCTAGCACAGTGGCCAGTGTACTAAACAACAACAAGAAACTCAAAAGAACATTAACAATGTAAATTGAAAACCATGTAAATATGAAAAGTTGAACAATATGAACATTAAGATAAATAATAGAATGGGCAGTAACTGCTACATTATCAAAGAGCTGGAGCAGTTGGCATATTATACTAATTTGCAGGTTTCTATACAGGCAGTAAAAAGCAAAGGGATGTAAGTGGACATTTTCAAGTTTTGAGTAAAACGCATTTAAAGATAACGTCTTAGGTAGACTTTCATTGATTCTTTTTTCTAAATCATGCAACACCTACCAAAACTACTAGTACTATCTCTTGCCCCAAGATAGAAGAGAGGTTCACCAACCATTTGTACAGGTTATCTTCAAATTTTTAATTTTTCCACTTACATTCCTTTGCTTTTAACTTCCTCAAATGTAGAAATTATCTCTTTAATTGAACGTTTAAGCATGAATTATTTTTGATAAACAATCATGAGCTGTTTTCTGAATTTTAATACAATTTAAAAGAAACACACAAAAGATGAATTTCGGTATTATTCATTGTTTTATTTTTACCTCCACATTTTTCCATACATTCCTCTTCAGATTCGAACCTGTTGTCATTCCCATCGCAGCCGCCATAGATGAACTCTTTGCATGTTCTGCTTTTGTAGTCGTAGTGGTAACTAGGGAAATATCCACGACACATACCTTCCTCCGGTTCTAAGAAGCATGACTTATCATCTGAAATGATTGCAGCACAAAAGATGTTATTAAAATTTGTTATATTAAAAAAAAAAACTTCATCTTACGGCAGAGAAATTGAAAATGAAAAACTCGTTCTGTATGATTTCCTTGGTATCATTCAGAACGAGTCATTGGCGCAAAGAGTTCTAAAGTTATATATGATTTAAAGAATAATCATTTATCATTCCCCTATCTAAGCTTTTTCAAAAAAAAAAAAAAAAAAAACTGTTTTTACTTATGGAAACCGCAAACGAAGATATTTATTATGAGAGACAACATTTCTGAAAATATTTCTAAGGAAATGGCAATAGATCATGTGACACGTGACTCGCTATTTATCAGTCCTAAAACGAACCAAAGTAAAAAAAAAAAAAGAAATCTACTATGTCAAAAGTATCGAATTTTGAATAAAGCCTCGTATCCAAACTGCGTTGTTTTCACCCGGGGGGGGGGGGTATGAAATACGAAATTTAAATCTAACTTCATTACAATGTTCGTTTTTTTTGTCTTTTTACTTACTTTTACTACTAGCAATTATAGAAGCAAATGGCGCACGAAGAAAATACGTGCATAAATTAAAATAAAAACAATATTTTATACTGTGCCATAAGCTAGAGTTAAAACTGACACTGCGATGAAAAATATAAAACGTTGCAAAATGATCAACAAAAATCTATAACACAAAAGGAATTAATTGCATGATAATTTACAATTTTCTCACTAAAAATTAAAAGTTAGAAATTTCTCTTGAAAGTAAAAATGTGAAAATAAATAAAAAAATATAGAAAGAAAAATTTTCTATCTCTTTTACCTTTTCAGAATATAATCGTGAACACTTAGTGGGACTATGTCACACAAAAATATTTCATTCTCTTGTAATATTTTAGCGGCCCCTAAACTTCAAAATATTTTAGCGGCTCTGTGCGGCCGCAAAGTTTGCCACACTCTAAGCATGGCCCTGGTCGGACTTCACATCAAAATACGGAACAGTCGAAAAAGTGAAGCAGCGCACACGAAATTGACAGCCTGGCTGGCACACGAAAACAAC
The DNA here is from genome assembly GCF_026930045.1 of Uloborus diversus. Taxonomy (NCBI): domain Eukaryota; kingdom Metazoa; phylum Arthropoda; class Arachnida; order Araneae; family Uloboridae; genus Uloborus; species Uloborus diversus. The sequence continues at coordinate 145,684,961 of NC_072734.1, read as the reverse complement.
AATAATCATAAAAAGCCAACAAATATCGAAATTGAAAACGTATACGAAACTGATTGTTCAGAGTTCAAACAAGTAGGAATTGCGAGTTAAAAAAGAAACAAACTAAAGTGCAAGAGCTTTCTCCTCACACTTCGATTGAACCTCGAGGAAGTATTGCGTCATTCATCGCTAAGTTTTCTCTTTTTGAATGAATTTTCTCTTTTTTGTTTTTTTTTTTTTAAATTTGAAGTGTCAGTGTTATTTTCCTAGACTGCAATAATTTCATAAAAAACGTACTTCTGTTTTGAAAAAAAAAGTTAATGATCTTAGTTAAGTATTTCCCTTTAAATCTTATCTGTTCGTTAAAAAAAAATAATAAAAAAAATCAATAAATAAAAATAAAAATAAAAGTAAAATGTAAAAAAAAGTATTTTTATTTAATAATTTTTTAAGGTCAAAAATTATTTGATAAAGTTGCTTTGTTTCATGAATTTTACTTTAAATTAAAATTAGGTATTTATATTTTCAATAATATCATTGTTCAATAGCGCCAACTTTTGGCGTTTTCAAGAAAGAAACAAGTAGGGGGGGGGGCAGTGTCAGTTAGCTTCCAGAGGGAGGCTATGTGCTTAAAAAGGTTGGGAACCACTGTTTTAAACGAGCGCCCTACTAATTTAATTAAAAGAAAAATATGCCTGATATTCAGAAAAATGTTGATGGTTAGACAAATCAGATAGAAAACTATTTAATTTTTTATTATTAACACTATTTAATTTTTTATAATTTTAAACTTTAATTCTTGATTCATCAAAAATGTAGTGTTTGACCCTGCGTGAGAGAACATTTCATTTTTATTGAAATTTATAGCGTTATATTATTGAAAATGTTTTTTTTTTAATCATCCGAGTAATTTTTATGTTAAGTAAATACGACTGGCAGTTTTATTAGAAAACTGGTAAGATTTTGCGAAAAATAATCAAGATCTTAGATTTTAAAGAAAAAATACTAAGATTTAAATAAAAGTTGTGAGTAAAAAATGTTCGAGAACCAGTTCACGCAAATGTCATTAGAAATCATAGGTGTAATTTCAAGGAAAAAAAAAAAAAAATCAAACTCACAGGCAACAGCCGAAGCCACCAAACAGAACAGCAGTAAGTACATCATCTTGACACTGTGCCTTGTTAATAGCTAAAGCTTTTTTCTTAATTGAGGGAGATATTTAACACCATGCGTTTGAAAAGCTGCTATAACTCCCACGAACAAAGTTATCAACAGATTATTTCTTAAAAATCTTATCTCTAGCTTATCGTTTATATTCAGAGTGACAGAATTTTAAAGGCGTTATTTTAGGTGCCCTGTGAGAATTTAGCAGAATGTTATCTTTCTGTTCTTTTAGATTTTTTTTACTTGTCTTTTAAAATTTCCGTTTTCCGGCAAGTAACTTCGTACAGAAAAATAAGTTACTATTTTTTCTTTCAACACACATAATGTTCTTGTTGATTATTTCTTAAAAATCGTACCTCAAACTTCTCGTTTACCTTTTAAGTTCTCGTTAATTTAAAAGGTATAATTTTTGATGCTTGTGAGAATTCAATAGAATCTCAGTTTTTTTTAAATAGAAAATTAAGTTTTCTTGTTCTTGCGTTTAAATTTTCTATTTTTCGACAAGTAACTTCGAGCTTGAAATAAATTGTTCTTTTTCCTTTAAATAAATTTACTGTTCCTGTGGATTACTTCTTAAAATATTATCTCTAACTAATTGTTTACATTTTGAATAATTAAATTTTAAAAGGTGCCATTTTTTTATGCCTGTGCGAATTCAGCAGAAAGTTATCCTTCCGTTTTTTTTTTTTTTTAGAAAATTAAGTTTTCTTGTACTTGCCTTTAAATTTTTTACTTTACGGCAAGTAACTTGGGGGCCATTCATTAATTGAAGGGATCAGTGGATAAAAAGGTGTTAACTGACATTTAAAAAAAAAAAAACGAGTTTTGTTGACGGATGAAAGTTTTAAATAATTAAATTTCATATAAGCTAGCATTGAAAGTCCTATTCTGTATATTTCCAGAGATTCTAGATGATAAAGGTGTTATCTAACACAAATCCGTAAATTTTCTAGTGGTTAAAAGTGTTTACGTATGTTAACACCTTCATCCACTAAAGGGCACCGTTTTTCATAGAGTTAGCACCGTTTTTGATTCGAACGTTGGCAGCAAACAGCTGTTGAGTTGATTCCTCCTGACTGATCTGTTTGTTTACAGTACTTTCTGAACGTGATTGAGCTATTATTTTCTTGTAATAGCCATTTGCGCTTTATTGTGATAATTAACATAAGATACATTTTGTCAAGAGAAATAATCTAAATTCAGTATTGATGACAGGACTTCCACACTAACTGAATTCAATAAACTAGATGTGAATGCTAAAAATTGTACACTTTTCAATAGTATTGAAATTAATAGCGTTAAAAGACAGAGCACAAGTGCTAGGAAAAGTAGGGCAGCTTCAAACAAATATTATGTCACTTTCGACTGTCAAACTATAAATATTTGCAAAACAGTTATGTGCTCTTTGTATAGTATTGGGAGAAAAAAGCTTGATATCATAAAAACAGTATTTCAAGTGGGTTGTCAGCACCACTAACAGATAAAAGGGTCCATCACAGTTTAAGATCACACAAAGTGGAAAGTGATGTTGAAAGCATATGTAATGGAGTATATAAACAGTTTCCCAGCAGAAAGTTCACATGATTTCAGGTGCAGCAATCCTCACAGAAAATACTTTTCCCCTCTTCTTAGTATCTCAAAAATGTATGCTTAATATATTGAATGATGTAACGAAACTCACCAACGAGAAACCTTTTTTGTCAAAGAGTGGACATACAGAAGTATTTTTAATAGCGAATTTAACTTGTCCTTTTCACAACCAAGAAGCGATACATGTAGTACATGTGATTCCGGGAATAATGATGAAGAATATGAAGAGAATTTCAAAGCTGCTTTCGATTCAATCATATTTGATAGGGAATGTGCAAAAAGTAATAATGGTACTGCTTTCATTACCGTTGACTTACAACAAACTTTGTCGTTGCCAAAATTACCATCATCAAAAGCCTTTTACTTGCGTCAGATGTGGTTCTACAATCTAGGAATACATATAATTTATAAAAATGTAGCCAAAGTCACATTTTGTACATGGACTGAAGACGTTGCCCATCGAGGAAACTCAGAAGTCTGTAGTTCAATTTTAACGGCAATAGAAACAAATGATGATCTGAAAACAAAAGACGGTTTAATAGTATGGAGTTACTCTTGTGCTAGTCAGAACAAAAACTTTGCAATGATCTGCCTCTATCAATTCCTTATATTGAAAGGTTATTTCAAATCAATTAACCACAAATTTCCAGAAGGGGGACATACATATCTAGATTCAGATCGAGATTTTGGAAGAATTGAGAAGGTTCTTAGAAAACACGAAACGATATACATACCAGACCAGTATCGGGATATCATCCGGAGTGTATCACGAAAAAACAAAGTGATTGATATGACAAACCATTTCTGCCATACTGAAATGCTTGCAACAATGTTAAATTTGACAAACAAGAAGAAAAATTGTCTACAAGAGAAAGTTAGGTTTAGGGATGGGCTCAGATGGATTCGGGTTGAAGAATATGGATCTTATCTATATAAGGAAAGTTATGATCAATCTTTGCCATTTAAAAGAGTAGATTTACTACGAAACAAGAAAATAGCAAGTCCACTAAATACTAGTATTCGTCTTCCTAGAAAAATGGGTAAAACAGGAACTGTAACAAAGGAAAAAGCTCAAAATCTTAAAGAGCAAAAGTTTGTTCCAGAGGAACATAAATGGTTTTACAGCACTGTTATAAATGGAAGTGATATGTAAATGACATTAAAGATTATAAAAAAAAGTTTGTTTACTTTATTTGGTTATTAAATCCAGAATATTGCAATGTTTTCTTAAATTTATAATTCAAAAAATGTGATTCAGATAGATGTTAGTGTATTTTATTACCATCATCCATTGACATGGTATGAAAAGTTTGATCCGAAATTTAGTGGATGAAGGTGTTAACTACATAAAAGTGATAAAAAAAACTCATTAATTGATGGTTTTCACAGCTGATCATTTTATAATAGATATTTCAAACAAAAAACTAACATTTGCTACCAAAAGAGAAACATTTTATCCATTGCATGAAAAATACTAGCTTTTGAACTTTGACAGCGTTTTTCTCAAAACAAATGATTTGTCAGTTAACACCTTTATCCACTGAACCCTTCAATTACGTAAGGATGATTTTGGCATTTTTGACTCCTCCTACCCCCAAGTAAGGATACGTAAAATTTTTCAAACCCCTCCCCCTATTCTTACGTAAGATTCCATTTCGTTTTTCAAAATAATAAAATGTTGCTAGAAAACGATCAGTTACGCTAAAACCCTCAGTTTGACGGGAAACAAAGTTTTTTTTTTCAAATATGTTATATGAAGCGATACTGATCAAAAATCTTATTTTATCTTACGTTTGTATTCAGAGTGATTGAATTTTAAAGGCGTTATTTTAGGTGCCTGTGAGAATTCAGCAGAATGTTATCTTTCAGTTCTTTTAGAATTTTTTTTTTTTACTTGTCTTTTCAAATTTCCGTTTTCCGGCAAGTAACTTCGTACAGAAAAATAAGTTACTATTTTTCCTTTCAACACACGTAATGTTCTTGTCGCTTATTTCTTAAAAATCGTACCTCCAACTTCTCGTTTACATTTTGAGTGATTAAATTTGAAAGGTGTAATTTTTTATGCTTGTGAGGATTCAACAAAATGTTACCTCTAATTTTTTTTTTGAAATAGAAAATTAAATTTTCTTGCTCTGGCGTTTAAATTTTCTATTTTACAGCAAGTAACTTCGATCTTGAAAATAAATTGTTCTTTTTCCTTGAAGTAAACTTACCGTTCCTGTGGATTACTTCTTAAAAATACTATCTCTCTCTAATCGTTTACATTTTAAATGGTAAAACTTTAAAAGTTGTAATTTTTTATGCCTGGGTAAATTCAGCAGAATGTTATCTTTCATTTTTTAAAAAGTAAATTACGTTTTTTTTTTTGTCTTTGCCTATAAATATTCTATTTTACGGCAAGTAACTTAGGGGCTATTCATTAATTACGTAAGGTTGATTTTGGCAATCTTTGTTCCCCCTAGCCCTATGTAAGGGTACGTAGGATTTTTCAACCCCCCCCCCTTATTCTTACGTAAGATTCCATTTCGTTTTTCGAAATAATAAATGTTAGAAAATGATCAGTTACATTAAAACTCTTAGTTTGACGTAAAACTAAGATTTTTATTTTCAAATACATTATATGATTCGATATTAATTATAAAAAATATTATATCTGCATAGTCTTTTACATTTTTGAGAGATTAAACTTTATGTAATTTTTGATGCTTATGAGATTTCAGGAAAATGTTTTCCTTCAGTTTTGTTAGAAAATTAAATTTTCTTGTACTTACTATTGCATTTTCTATTTTACGGCGAGTAATTTCGAGTAGAAAAATTAATTGTTTTTTTTTCGCTTTAAACACAATCAGTGTTTGAACTATGCCGAGGAAATTGTGTTGCAAAGTGTGTTGAAAAAACTTACTCGCGGAAACCACTTTGGTTATTCAAAGATAGGAGCACGAAACTGTACGTTCTGCTATTTCAGCAGCACATGCAACACATGCATAAGTCGCTTCATGTGTATGTATAATACGCACATAGAGAGACCGAAAAAAATGGGGGTGGGAATCTTAGGAGGTAGGAAAATGTTTTAAGCTTCACACATGATAAATTATTTTTTCAGGGTTTATGGTAGCTAGGCACTATTATGTTCTCTTGTAAATCAACTACTTTCTAAATTTACTGGCAAACGGCCAAACTTTTCTATTTTAAAAAAGTTTTTAAAATATATCTCATTAAGATTTTTTATACCAGATTATACGATACAAACGTTAACAATATTTTGTCCAGTAAAAAATTAGAAAGTCTTAATTAAATATTATTATTGAAAAAATCAAATAAATCTTTACTTGTAGAATTTCACTCTTCTTCGAATTTTGAAGCCAAAAGAAATTAAAAATACGCTAAGTTAAAAATGATATTCGTAACATAATTTCCCTCCCTCTTTTTAACTATACATACGTCACATCACACTCCAGGGTCCATGTACCTACCACTATTTGTGGTTTAACCGGTTGGATGGGATCCTTAAGACATCTCTGTTTTTTGATCCATACCAGAGGCCGAGTCATCCCTGGTCCAGTATTCCCTGAGAATTCACTTGCAGGACTTCCTGACCATGACATGTCCCAGTCACCATGAACGAACACGGAGGATCTTTGCCCGGTTGGAATCAAATCCGGGACCTTTTGGTTACGAGACGCCTTGCTGATCACGCCACCACGTCCTGACTACACACACATCGTGCACTCACATATATGCACACAGACACACTCAACACACATATAGCTAAATACAGTGGCGCAGCGAAGGGGTGGGTTTTGGAGTGAAAGCGCCCCCCCTCCACTGCCATTGTTTGAAACGTAAATGCAAATTCTAATACAGTAGTTTATACATGTGAAAGGGCTGTTCTGATCAAAAAACCCCTTCAGAAGGTATTTTTGATCAAAAAATCCCCGTCAGAAGGTATTTTTTTTATTACCCCCCCCAGAAAATATTTTCGATCAAAAAAACACTCCAGAAGGTATTTTTGATCAAAAAGCCACCTCCAGAAAATATTATATTTCTGTCTTCGCTTGTGGCTAAATATAATATAATTCGGAATACAGTTGCCAGACAAGACTTTTGTGCAGACTCTTTTAATTCTATACTCTACATTATCACAAATTTTATTAACTTTATAAACGACTGAAATATTACAATATCAAAACACAAATTTCGCTATATTACATGACCAGTTTTTAACAGAAATCATCGTTGGAACGGATGCTAAACGTTTCGATATTATTTTCGATTTGAATATCTAAAAACATGCTACACATGCGTATTTCAAAAAAAGTGGATGTTCATCAGGCCAATCCAAACGCCTAACTATATGATGCTTGCATTTAAATATAAGCTTTGTTTTCCGTAACAGAAAAAGAGGGAAGGAAAGAAAGACAAGATCAAGTGGAGCTTTGGAGAGATTTACGACACTCAGCGGAAAAAGTTAACGTTTCAGAAGCTTTCTGCCGTCAATCTGGCGACGTTGAGCGATCTTGGTGCTCTTGTGTGGTCAATTCCGTGTTTCGCGTTAAAAGAAAAATCGATTTTCTGGAAATACGCCTGAAGGTGTAAGGTTTTCGGTAACTGTTTCAAGAAAATGGATAACAATAAACGTTTGTTGAGGATAAGGGAGAAAAAAAAATGATTTTTTACATTTTTCATTAAAATGTTAATGCCCATCAGCTAGTTTAATAGCGCCTAGTATTTTTGCCTCATCAGTAGGTTTTTAATTTATTTAGAACTACTATAGTTGTTTATTATAATGTAAAAGTTTAAGTTAAAAACATTTTGGATGTTGTTCCGAAAAAAGAGTTGGTATTTTTTAAGCAAAACATGATTTATTGATGTAAAACGCTTTTGTTTTAGCATGGATATCATCAGAAAATTTTACGAAAAATTTTCTTGGATTTCAAATGCTGCAATAACACAGCAGAAAGAGTGTAAGGCTGTTTAATAACATAAAAGAAGGTTATTCGTCACACATTATGATTGCTGACCAATTCGACAGCTGTATAATTGATAAATTCGACGTCGTATCGCATAAATTTAAATATTATGTGTTTCAAAATTGAAAGAGAGTGATTTATGCAAAAAAAAAAAAAAAAAAAAACCATGAATGCAATTTTCATTGTAAATTTGTACTTTACCAGTTTGATGTGCTTAACTGTTGCATTCTGATTAAAGATATTATTGTCTAAATGTCTAAAATAGGTTTCAACTAGAGCACTTATATAGCAGGACGCAAAATTTCCTTTTAAAGACTGACAATTATGAAATTCGTTGAAACATGCCTAATAAATTAAGAGTAAATTGAAGGTGACTTTTCACAAGAGCTAAATGTTCATTATTTATGAAAAGGCTCTCTTCTGTTTGAAAATCTGGTTTACCAGATAAAAAGAATTATGCAATGATAAGAAATTCTCTACCTGACTTGAGTCGCACTTTTTCTCGTTTGTGGAGTCATTTTCTTGGAGTAATTGAAAACTACAAAAATACTTAAATATTGTCCATTCTGACCCAGAAAAGTTATTTTGCCCTTTTGAGTGCATTATTTAAAGTGCTTAGTATTTTTTAAAAAATCTGTTATTTATATTTCTAATGGAAGATTATGAACAGTTACTGCCAAAAAAAGTATAAGAACAAGGAACACATATAAAACCAAAACAGCTGAAACAGTCCATCAATGTAACAAACAGTCTGAGTAAAAACTTTAAGGCCAGTAAATTTTTTCGAGAAATTGGACATGCCTTTAACTGAGAATCAAAACATAATTTGAGTGATAATTATTAATCTTAAATACAAGCAAAAAACGACAAAATGATCATTTGTAATTATTTTATCATCAGAAAATACTACAGATCACTATTTGAGCATGAAGGAGCTGAGTAAAATCTTTAAGGCCAACATAGAAAAAAGCATATGAAGAAAGAAATACAAGCATTTAGAATCTTGTGCAGGAGCCATTTCTTCGAATTACTTCAAATATTCTTGTTTGCATAAATGAAACTAGTTTTTGACAAAGTTAGGGATCTGTTTTATACCATTCATCTTCGATAGTAGATTTCAGCTCTATTAATGAAGTAAAATGCCTTCCATTTGCATAAACTCGTCTTGCTAAGTCGCCAAATAAGTACTCGATTGAGTTGAGATCTGGAGACTTAGCTGGCCATTTCAAAGTTTCAACATTGTTGACTTTTAACCTATTATGTGTACTGTTACTCGAATGGGTAAGTGCATTGTCTGACTGATATTTTCAATTTTCTCTAGCAATAAATTCAGCATTTGGTAAAAGATGACTTGGAAGGACATTTTGATATGCTAGTGAATTCATTTTACCCGAATAAAACGCAATTGAGCCCATACCATTGTTAGAAAAGCACCCCCAAGTCATGACAGTGCCTCCACCCAATTGGCGTTTGGAGGATATTTCTTTTTCCCTTCGTAAATCATGCCAATAGTACTTCCATCCGTCTGATCCATCCAAGTTCCACTTCTTTTCATCAGAAAAATATTCGTATCCATTGGTTATCCCAGGTCATGACTTTTTGGCTGAAGTTCTAGGTCTTCCACCGAGATTTATTTTACCATAATTGTCTTTCAATCTCAATAAATTATTGACCACAGTCTTTGATCTCCCTATTTTTTTCGCAATAGTACGGCTACTCATCCCCGTTGGAGAAAAACATCAATCTGCCTTCTTTCACGATCAGTTAACTTCTTACCTTTCGACATCTTCACAAAGAGCACCAAAACTTAGAAGAAATTAATGAAAAAATTACAAGTTGAAGGGTTTCCACAATCTCATTAACTGATGTGATATTTATTCCAGTGAATCTACATTTAGTATTTAAGAAATACTGGTGGCCTTAAAGTTGTTACTCATGCTGAAATACTAATTTTGAATATACTACTTCTTTTTCGGTAAAAGCATGCCTTAAAAAACTTAAATATTACGTTATTTCTTTCAAATGAACATTAATGATTACTAGTTCAACAATATTAAAATCCCTTAAACTTCATTTCCCCTTATTCTCAATTTTTTTTTTATTGGCATTAAATTTTTACTCAGGCTGTACTTCTGGCCTTCCAGTAACGATTGGCGAGAAATGTCTTGGGCAGAGTAGGTCAGTGGAGAAGATGTACGGAGTCCTTCACCTCCAAAGTGCATATCGGAGAAAGAACGACTTGGAATCCATCAAGATGATTTTGCAGGCAGTCATGTCCGCTGGCAAGGCGGAATTCAGCAACCGCATTGCGCCATTTCACAAATTCGGAATAGCATTCTTCCAAGACTTGTGAGAAACACGATTATAGAGTTCTCCCTGAGCACCGTACTTCGTACTTTGATAGATCATTTTATAAGATTTTCAACAGTATGGAATTCAATACGAAGAAAAATTAAACGAATTAAAATAGGGCGAGGGATTAAAGCACCTGTGTTAACCAGGAAGTGGGCTTTCACGTTACCTGCAACCCTACAGTAGGCAGGAGCCCGCAGGACTATTGTGTTCTCAAGTGTTGCCAGATTTTTCAGATAAATGAAAGCAAAGCTTTGTAATACTGATCAATCAATGAAATCAGAAAATTAGGCATATTTAGTTTTGCAGGATTTTCGTGATAAAATAATCACATTACATTCGCTTAATGTATTCTGAAGTTGATTGAACCAGTATATTAAGTAATGCAATAAAAAGCAATTTCATTAAATCAGCTTTAATGTAAGGATTTGCGAAAGTAATAGCTATTGCACAATGCTTTAGTAACTGTTGTTAAAAACATTTCAGAATAGAATAAGATATGTAATAGCTGCGTAAGGCAAACTCAATAAAAACGATCACTCTCAATTTCCGTGTGATTAAATAGTGTAATCCTCTAAACAAAGTTTGTGTTTTCTCAAGTGATGCCTCTTTGAATCGAGATCACGACGTGGCTATGAGGTGATTTATAAAGTTACATGAACAGGAAAAAAATATTTAATGCTTCATTAACATGAGAAAGTGACAGTTTCCCATATTTGCGTGCTTAAATATAACTTTAAAAATTCTCACAATTTTTTAAGCATTTAAAACATTGGGCAGGGGCAGGTTGGTCAAAGCCGAATAGGCGGATAAAGTTGGTATCCGAGTGTTTTGAATATAAATAAATAAATACACAAAAATAAACAATCAAAAATAGATAGATAAAAATAGGCATATATATATAAAAAAAACAAAAACAAGCGATTAAAAAAGGATAAATAAAAATAGCAAAATGAAAATGAAGAAAATAAATGAATGAAAATTAAAAAAAAGAATAAATAATAAAAACTAAATAAGTAAAGAATGAAAATAAACTTTAATCAATAAAAACAAATAAGTAAAAAAAATCTATAAAAATAAGTAAATAAAAAAAAATTAAAAATAAATAAATGAAAATAAATAAATAAAAAAAAAAAATAAAACCTGTGACCCTCTTCCTCCAATCAACTCTAATTTGAATTCTGAAACTTTGAATTCAAATTATGTTTTTCGCAATCACGAGTTGCGACAGGGCCCTCCTCCTGGATGGTTATGTCTGTATAGTTGTGTGAGTGCAGGCTTAAGTGTGTGCACGTAGGCCTGTGTATGAGTGTAAAGGCGCGCGCGTGTAGGCGAGGGTGTATGAGCATGCGTGTGTAGGACATGGACGCCACCACCCAGCAGAAGTGGATTCCGAAGGACAGTGCTCAGGACCAGAGCAGCCGTGCCGCCGCGGGTGGGCGGTGGTGCAGCTGGTCCAAGCTGAAAAAGGAACCACAACGTCAAGGACTGTCAAATGAGAACAATAAGCAATCGTGATTGCTCAAAAAAGATATCAAAACGATTAAAAAAAGAAATAAACAAGCAGAAAACAAATAAAAAATGTAATCAAGTGAATAATACTTCCGCAACTAACAACAAACTAGTATGTTGTGGCCATCACGAAACTCTCTTCTGTATCACTTTTATGAATTCTGATCATTCCCCACGCTTGACGTTCCCAATTTATTGGAGCCCCCCCCCAATTGGAGCAATATTCCCAACAAAAACAAAATTATACTAGAAAAAACCTGACGATCATCCCAATTTACGAATTATCGCCAGAGCAAAGCAAAGAGCGAAAATCGAACTATATTGTTACTATAAAAGCCTTGCTTGAATTAATTATAAATATTCTATTTGCTAACAAACGTATGAAGGCAACAGTTAAAACTTTTAAATCATTCAGGCATTATTTCCGATTATTTCCCAACAATTAAAATCATGCGAAAGACGCCAAAATAGAATCCGCTCTTATACCCTCTAAGGGTTTGATTCCGTGTTCATTATAGCAGTCACAAGTGACGGCATAAAAGCTCGATAGCCCAGCCCCTGTTTAAGCTATTAACACCAAAATTGAATCAGCACCTGTACATGTTAGGGGCAACATGTGGACCAAATTTTGTTTGATTCTGCCAGTTACTCCTTGGGGAATAGCAGTCATGCATAACTCAAATAAAGTTCCATTATTCCTTCCCCATTATAGGAATTCGCGCCAAAAACTAATGGGCACAAGTTCTCATTCGGGCACATATGTGTACCAAATTTCGTTTGATATTATGCGATAGTTTTTGCTGCAGAGTGGCCACAAAAAACCGGTCACACACATACGGACACACACACACACACAGATAGACATTTTTCAAAAATGGTCGAAATGGACTCAGCACACGTCAAAACGTTTGTATCCGTCAAAATTCGAAAATTTGCACGAAACCAATATTTTCTTCTATACATTAGATATAGAAGAAAGTAGTAACATACTCTCTCACACACACACACGTATATACAATATACATATACAAATATACATGCTTATTTATATGCTTGTTTATTACTGTAATATCTTGACTAATTGGAATTTTCAATAGCTCTAAAAGGAAGGTAATTAATTAAGCAAATCGTACCGGTTTTTGCCACTATGTGTAATGTAATTCTCATATCACAGAAGCAATTAAATCATTTGTCATTTTTTTTAGCCTCAACGGAAGCAAAATTAATAAATGAATATCCTAGTGGACAATCTAAATTACAGAAACAATTCCAATTTAGATGTGACTTTAGCAAAATAATTATAATTCAAAACTACAAAAAGTCTTTTTTCATATTAAAGGGAAAAAATATCTTGTTATTTATCAATAACCACTAAAAATAAAACTCTCGCTTGCAAATTAGAAGTACTGCTTTTTCTCTTTCTCGACGTGAAATAAACGCAACTCGAAAATAATTCTTTCAATTTATTCCGAAAAAAATATTTAAAGCTTATTTAAAGCACTAAGGACAGAGTACCCTTAGTTGAAGAAACACAACAAAATTCCCCTGGGCATTCGATTTAAAAAATAATATGGTACAAATTCTTCAAGATTAAGACCTTGCTGCACAACTTTTCTTTCCCTGTGATTAATTTCTCACAAATAGCATTTTATCCTCTGAGAGCAAATAGAGGATGGAATCGCATTTAAATTGAGTCACCGCAAAGTTTTCGCTTTATTTGCATCGCAGATAGAAGTTTAAGCGCTGGAGGCTCAATATTAGGTTCAGCGCTCACAACTTGAAAAAGGTAGGAAATGAGAAGGAAATATTGGGTTGGAAATCTTAAATGTGTTTTTAGTGTTTTCAATTGTCATTCTGTCTTTTCACTTTTAGAGAAGAGTGCGGGTAAAAATTAAATTAAGAGGAGCATTGCAGCTTTTTTTTTGATGGCTTATTAAATAAAGGGAGTTTGAAGTTGCGATAGTTAAATTGGGCGATCAATACAAAAACAAGAAGTGCTGCCTGAAGTAGTTAAATAATAATAATAGTATTAAAAACCCATTGTAATCTCAGGGGCCGTTCATTAATTACGTAAGGATAATTTTGGCAATTTTTGACCCCCTGCCCCTATGTAAGAGTACGCAAGACTTTTCGAACTCCTCCCACCGTATTCTTACGTAAGATTCCATTTCTTTTTCAAAATAATAAGAAAACGAATCTTACAACACTGGGATCGTTATTAAAATTACTATTATTTAATTCAACCTTTTTGTGTAAAGAAATATTTACTAAAAAGTTGGAATTTAGACTGAATGTTTTTTTAGACATTTTTTTTTGTACAAGAGGCGATATTAATTAAAAATAAAACATGCCATATATAGTGCAAATATTTCATTTCATTTTATACTATTCATTCTTTGTAAAACAAATAAAAATCACCTCATCCTAATACGTCTTTTACTTTCCACACGCAAATGAAATATGATTACTGCCAAACTACTTGACCGCGGGATTTCTAATATAAAATATCGACTAGGAAAATATTACGTAAAAATGGGCTTGACCCCTCCCGCAAAGTAAGGGTACGTAGAGATCTTTCCACCCCCTCTCCCCCTCAGAACCCTTACGTAATTAATGAATGGCCCCTTACTAGTCATTTGTAAATTACAAATGTTGTGCTGTTGCAATTATTTAAATATTGGGGGAAAAGTTGATAGACAACGGATTCTGGATTTTCTAATATAAATAAAAGTAGATTACATTATTACTTCCTTATACTAAGTACAGGAAGTAACGTATATATGAGAGTTGCTTGAAACCGGGTAGGCGGATGAAACTGGCACCTGGCAGCAGGGTTCGCCAATATATATCAATCGATATATATCATGATATATATCACGATATGTATCCGATATTTATTTTGAAAATATCATGATACTTTGATATTTTCGATATTTATTTTTGAACCACGGTATTTTCAATATAAAATTTATATTACTCATAGTAACATTGTTCCCTTTTTTTTGAAAATGAACAAAAAGTTAGGACTTAATTTTTATCATGTATTAATACATCATTAATATAACAAATCAATATAGTATTCCTTTTTCATTTTATATTCATCAAATTATTAGTTATGTAACAATGTTATCAGATTAAAACTGCTCAATTTAATGTTAAACGTTGGTCATAAAAAAAATGTCATATGACTGTGCACCAACTAGCACATATTTTTTTTTATTTCTGTATCATATAACTGTGTAAAACTAGCTAAGAGATGAAAAACGAGTAAAACAACTGATGCTTAATTAATTCCATCACAATTGATTAAAATGTGAGATGAAATGTTAGATATAAATAATAAAAAAAACCTTAATTTTAAGTCTACATATCCTAATAACAATATAAGAAAATAAAGAGTAATTTGAGGATGCATTTACTATTTTTAAAACATGAGTTTGTTCTGATTGAAAACATCGGATAGATATCAAAATATCCAATATATATCAAAATATCGGATATTTTCAATATTTTCGAAAATATCATGATATTTTCAAACCCTGCCTGGTTTGCAGTTTTGGCGGCTTAGTACTGCTATGTGTCGGAAAATGGATGTTACTAGTTGCAGACATCCGTCATGCTATTTGGAGTTATAAGAAAGGCAGTGTAGATTATATTTTGTTTTGTTGGCGCAAATGTACGGTAAAATTCAAGTTCCGAACGTTTGATATCGATTCTACTCTATGGCTATTAATTGACTAAAGATTTGTGTTAGGTTGTGTAAGATCTACATTTGATAACACTTATTTAAGCAGTTATTTTAAGTTATTAAACCACTTTTTAGATCATGTTTGAAATATGCTAGGCTTTCTTTTCCGATTAATGGCGTCGTCGGATAAAGCCGGGACCTTGGCAGTTGGGCAACACCCGGTTGTACTCGGGTCCGGAAGACTTTTTTTTGTTGTTTAATGTGAAAATAATGTGTTTAATTTGTATAATATAAATACTTAAAACGCAAGAATGATCTCATGAATGGCAAAAAAAAAAAAACTTTAATTACTTTTAGGAAGGTAGTGTCTCTAGTGACACCTTTAAGTGTCCTCTACAAACAGGAAGTCAGGAAGTGGCTGATCACCACTCGAGTCGTGCTATGAGAATTTTCCCAATTGGAAATATATTTAGAGCTGCATAACGGCCGCAAATCCATTAGGCAGATGTTGAGGGATTTGGGAAAATTAGGAACTGCTCATTCTACAAAGAAGTATTACCAGATCACCTCTTCGCACCCTCTGATACAGCTGAAAAACAGATGGAGATTGGGAATATTTCTGAGGGTCGACGAGAGGCCATGTCAGCTTAGTCGGGAACTAGGAGTCCAATCCTTTGATGGGGGGAGGGGGGGGAGGAGGGCGGCTAGGGATCGAAGCATAAGTTTTAACAGAAAAAACTGTTTACGCATAAAACTTACAAATTTTATAAGTTTTATAGCGGGAAGGGGGCCCGACGACCAAACCATCAGTGGGGGTCTGTTTATGCTCTCAGTGGTCCTGGTATTTCTTTTACCTGAACAAGCTCCAGTTCAACCACCAATAACCGACAATTCTTTGCCGGAATCACCTGTTGAATGAAGAATCATAGACAATTTTTCGCCTGAAGAACCTCAAGTTGAATCACAAATCACTGGTAATCTCAAGTTGACAATCTTAAACTGGACAATCTGAAGTTGAGATATGTTCAGAACGTGAGACTTCTTAACAAACCGATGATCGTAAAAAGGCTGGGATGCTAAAAGTCTATGATCATCAACATTCAACTTCCACACATTACACAGTTCAGATAATCGTTTCTTCTTGCTCAATATCTTTAAGATAAGTAAGACCTCCCTCAGTGGAAAAAGATCTAAGCTATGTGAAAACAGTCCAAATAGCAGTGAGGAAAGGCAGTAATTTTTACTAATTTACAACTGTTTAAGGCTCCTAAGCAAAAAAAAAAAGAAGTTCGGTATTAAAACAGATTCCTTGGCATCAGATGAAGACGACGAGGAGTGACAAAGTCTGTATCTTTTGTAATGCATTGTACGCCAGGTCAAAATCTCTGGAAAGTTGGATACAGTGTCTCAACTGGAAAAGATAGGCACATGCAGAGGAGCATGACTTAGATTTTATTTGTGGTTTTTGTTCGTAAAACTTCTTAAAAGCCTGATGAATCAACTAAATTTACTTTTTATTCAAAATATATAAAATTAAAAATTACTTATGTGCCATGTGGGATTTTTTAATCCACCTATGTTTCTCAATAAAAGTCGGCCATTGTACCAACTTGTTGTTCTAAATAAATGTTTCAGTAGTAAAACAATAATATTTTAAAATTATTCTTTTATGTACCCGATCTTATACGACCAGGTGGGATAAAACCTAGTATTTGTGTACTTCAAAAAAAAAAAAAAAAAAAATATTTACTTTCCAAAATACTGTTCTTTCACTTTGAAAAGTATTTATGTTTAGAACTGAAGAACTAATATATCCTTCAAATAGAAATTGAAGCATTTTTATTCACAGGGCAACTTAGAAAAAACGAAAATATTTTGTAATCCTTTTTTTTCGACCTTTCCCCTAAGCGAAAATAATTTACCACTCATAAATCAACCCGTACACGTAAGCATATTGGGGTGGTCCTTGTTATTGTTGGTGTTGTTGTCGTGTGCTAGCCAAGCTGGCAATTTGGAGCGCGCTGCTTCACTTTTCCAACTGTACTGTAATTTGGTGTGAAGTCCGACTTCCACAGTACGCACACGCCACAAGGACCCGTTTATAGGGTAGGCAACCATTCACAACATATTTACACAAAGGAAGGACAAAGACAGGAGAGGAAAAGTACATCCATTTCCGAGCCGGGATTCGAACCCGGGATCTCCCTCATCACAGTCAGACTGCTCTGACCACTAGATAAGGCGGCCGGCTAGGGTGGTCCTAAAAAACTTTTCAATTTTTTATGGAGCATCCTCCTATTTCGTTTTATGCCCCAAAACATAAATACCATAAAAATTTGCAAATCCATTAAAAAAATATCCGCAAATTGTAAAAAAAATCCTGATTTTCTCTGGAGCACACTCGTCCTTATGCAGTAAATCTTAACACAAGGGCTCAAAATATTTAGAGCCGCTGATAAACAAGCATAAAAAATCACTCTACTGAATGAAATTGTTAATGCATTTAATACGAAACATAATTTATTTAAAAGTAATATAGATATTGAAGTACTTAACATTATTTCTCAACAAAATGATTCAAGCATTTTTTGATACACAGTTTATTATCTTTCTCATACTTAATACATGTTGAGAAACTATAACTCCACTCAAATAACTATTAGTTAATGAATTCATTATAGTTTCTCGCCCCTGAAGCTTCTTTCAAAAGATCGAGCTTCCTTTTTCGAAAATTCCGAAAATTTTCTACCGATAACGTATAATTACCATCTTCTATAATTAATATGAAATGTAACTTAAGGGCGGACGCAACATCCTAAACTAGAATGCATTAACGTCATCTTTTATGATGTATAACATTCATTAAAGTTTAGTTCACAAACTGCTGAGTAAAGTCGTTTGTTTGCTCATTGTTTTCTTTAATAATAGTTTTCAATTATGTAGTTCCAGGAAATCATTTTGGTGAGCATTTTCTTGTGATTTTTTAGAAAGATTTTGGTTTTGAAACAGCTTATTAGTCATTTTCATGTAACGTATGAAAGCTTCAATATTTTAGCAAAAGAACATCAAGCTTTAAAAGTTAATAGTTTTAATTATAGGGAAAAAAAACATAAGTAAATAAAATAATAATACAACATTGAAATTTGAAAAAAAATAAAATAAAATCTAATACATAACTACAAATACATTGTTTAATGCTTTCGATTTGCATATGAAGTTTGATATTGATAGTAAAATATACATTATGAGAATGTCCAAGAACTAACAACTTTTTTTTTTAGCTGTCTTTCACATCTGACCCACAGAAGCCTTTCGAAACTAATCAACCACTTGATCTGTATTTGACATAAGGTAAGAGTCTTGCTAAGACTGATTGTCTATTTTTAATACAATTCTTTCATACCTGGCACAAAGTAAGAGTTTTACCGAGACCAATCAACTCTTTTAATGGACATTAGTTTTTTCACACTTGACGTAAGGTAAGAATCTTGCCAGAACCAATCAGCTATTTTGATGGTCCTTTGCATTTGATATAAGGTCAACGTAATTTTACCAAGGCTAACCAACTTATTTTAATGGACATTAGTTTTTCACACTTCACATAAGGTAAGAATTTTGCCAGGACCAATCAGCTATTTTTTATGGTCTTTGCATTTGATATAAGCTCATGGTAATTTTACCAAGACCTATCAACTATTTTAATGGACATTAGTTTTTCACACTTGACATAAGAATTTTACTAGGACCAATCAACTATTTTGATGATTTTTGCGTTTTATGTAAGGTCTTGGTAATTTTATTAAGATCAATCAACTATTTTAGTGAATATTAATTTTTCACACTTGACATAAGGTAAGAGTCTTGTTCCGTTATGAAAAAAATTGTTTCAAAAGTGCACCGAATGTGTTCGGTTGAGGATTTCTATTCAACCGAAGTTTGGGAATGCACTTGAGAACACATTGTGTGCATATTTGAGAGTACTTGTGAAATCACAGTTTTCTTTGCTACAAGGATGATGGCTAGATATAAGGTTGGTTGGTTGCACTATATAATGTATTTGTACTCTGAAAAAATACTACATTTTTTTACAGCAACTTTTGCTGCATTTTTTCAATCACAGCAGCTGTTAACTTATCTGAAAGTTTTTTGTGCTTTAAGTCGAAATATGTTTCATCACGTGGGCCGTGCATCCAGTAGGAAACTCGAATCAATTGCTGCGAAGCTACGCAAAAACAGCGACACGCGTTGTTTGTAAACATTATGGATAATCCCTAATTATCTTCGTTGGGGCCTCGGTAGCGCAGTTGGTTGGCGCGTCATTGTAGTAATCCCGAGGTGGTGGGCTCGATTCCCGCCCGTTGCCCTGGTTGTAATTTCCCTCTCTGTGCTGCTAATTCTGTCCTACACTATGTCCCTGTATTGTGCTATCTGTCAAATTGGACGTGAGTTCATAAACGGGTCCTGTGTGACCAAGTACACGAACTCGAAATGAATGTTGTCAATAAAAAAAAAAATATATCTTCGTTGCAGGTAGCGTGACCGAGTGGTCTAAGGCGCTGGTTATCTTCGTCTTGTTTTTGAATATTTTAAAGGTACGTTACTTATTTACATTAATATTCTTTACAGAATGAGTAATTTTGTGTTTTTACATTTAATGAGCTTCATATATTTGCTTTACAAAACAAGTGCTTCTTCATACTGCTTAAAATATGATATAATATGAATGACCATATTTTAAAACAATGTGGTTACGTAAAGATATAATACTAAACGTGTTGAGATTTTAATCATGATGTTTGGCCACTGGTTTCGCACTCCTTTCCCTTTGGATTTAGTGTTTTAAACAAGGGCTTCCAATCACGAGATCACGATCCTTTAAGATAGTTCATAAGACATTTCTTATGCTATTCAAATTCCATCTTTTTTAAAAAAGTCAGTTTCATCTATGTACTTTTTATTAAGTCTGTTTTTTACTTTTTGTTTTTACAGATATTTTAAGTGATTTTTTTTCTGATTAGCAATTTTTCATTCTTTCGTGCTTTTACTTGTAATTGATTCAAGTTATCAACCGTCTTGTGCAACAATGTTTGGCTAAACAGACCGAAAAAGAATGAATCCCTGGAGGTCATATGGCTCAGATTAGGTTAAACTAAAATATGATCTATATCTACCACAATAACATGGATGTGGTTCAAAACTAAGTACAGGGACAAAGATTCTTCTGAGTTTCTTGATGTTTGTAAAAAAACATATTGTCTTAAGTTTTATATCCATTAATTTTAAATCACTTTTGAAGAAACAATATTTCCTGCTATTCAGTATCTTATTTTGTTGCATTTCATACATTTATGAAATTTGAGTTTCATGATTTATATTTAACACAAATGCACAGCAAAGCAGAAAGTATTGTTTGGATGAATAATCTGAGCTCAAACTATTAGCTAAAAATATTTGATTAAGTATCTTAGTCTTATTTTTGAAATCATTACAACACTGAGTGCAAACCTGGTTCCGTGTATAAATGTGTTTTATGCATGTATAATACATGTACCGGTTCTCTGGTTCTTAAAAATGGGGACATGACACAAAAAAATAATTAAAATCACTAGTTCAGAAGATAATTCTAAGTTTTTTTTAAAATTTTTTTGTCTCATTTAAATCCTGTTTTTTAATTTGCTGTTAAACATATGAATAACAATTTTTGGATTTTAAAAATGATTTCTTTATAAAACAAATACAACCTGATAACGTAAAAAACAGAAACAAAATTCTTTTTAAATAATGGGATGAAAGATTTTGTGAAAACATGTTGGATAAACTAAAGGTGCAGTCTGTTGCAAGTATGAAAACTATTTCGATTGCAGATGAGTATTTATATAATCGATCACATTCAAAGATTCGGTAAGCGTAACCACAGATTGAGGAATCTGGAGTTATCAGGGCTTTTTCTTTTTGATAAAAATTCCGAATTTAATATTAATAACGAAAGTTTTGGCCACTTTTAAAGTTCAGGAAAGGGCGTACGGAGATTTCCCAGGAAGATTTACCGAATCTAATCTCAAAGGAAGTTTAGGCTGTCTTTGCTGATGAAAGGAGATGAAGGAGGGGGGGGGGGGGGGATACTTCAGGGAAAAAAGAATTAAAGCTGCAGTTTTAAAACTGCTAATTCAGGTCATTTTTAAGGAATTTTGAGCAACGTGTTCGGGAAATTATTTTACGTAAAAATGTTTTGAAGCTGAAGTGTGAAAATAATTTGTAAGCTAACTTAAGAGTGAGGGAATACGGAAGATATTAACAGCAATTTTTTAAAATAGATTTTTTTAAAGTATAGATTTAAAACATCTTTAGTGACGTTAGAAGAAGTAAACTCTGATAGGGAAGACGGGGGGGGGGGGGGGGGGTCTCCAGAAATTTTTAAAAACTGAAACCCCCAAAACGTTTTAGCTATCTTTAAGGATGTAAAGGGAACAGGAACGGGGGGGGGGGGGTCATTCTAGAAAATTATGAAAACAGAAAAATTAGTGTATATAAATGTATAACACATTGCTTGTGTTTTCTAATAAAGTTTATAAATGTAAAACAATAACTTTTTATTTATTTTGAGGTAGTTTTCTACCTCCTTGTAAGAAAGCAGGAATGTATAATATAGTTTCAAGCATTGTTAAGAAGTAAATTTTGAAATGTGTATGTATAAAGTTAAATTAGTTTTAAGCATATTGTGTTGAATGAACTAGATGTGCTTGATAACCTGAGTTCAGTGTTATTATGTCTCGCATACGTATTTTAAATTTAGTTGCATTAGTCAATGATTGTAGAACATTTTTTCTCATAGTTAGTCTTGAAAATAATCACTCGCCATCTGGCGACTTACGTTGGAGGCTAAAACAAGTACTCAATCAGTAACTTCTTAAGGGGTTACAGTACCTTAAAAAAGATCAAACGATCAAAAAATGTTTTATTGCTTATTTCAAAGCTAAAAACTAGTCCAAGCACAGGGGAAAAGTCTCATTACTTTAGTTCAAAAATTTAAAAAGTTATGAGCGGTTTTATGTCATGCTCGCTATGTGTTCTTATTGTAAAAGGAAAACTTTTAATTGATTTTTCTCGATGATTTTTTTTTTTATTTGTGTGTGTTTTTATGTCATAAGAATCCCTAAGGATTTTTTTCTATCAACAATACAGCTTTCAAGTAATACTTTTTTGCAATTAGGATAACATATTTAACAAAACTGTGCATTGGATAAGCATTTTATTAATTACTCAAAGGTTTATAGCATGTTAAACCTTTATTAAAACCAAATGAAAAAAAAAGATTTTTTGCATAATTAATCACAGAAAATTTTCTATTCAACACGAATAGCAAATGAATGTGCAAATTTTTAGACATGATGATTGTGATCGTTTAGCAAAAAGCTAAGAAAATTACTGATAATTCCATCACCACCGTCAGTGCTCGATCTACAACTTTCCCTATATGGTGCAAATCTTAAAACTGCCGACCCGACTCATCTTTCTTCAAGTTTTATATTAAATTTCATAATAAAAAAAAAAAAAAAACGAAAATAGAATGGACTTGCCTCCCCCCCCCCAGATCTAGCACTGATCTGTAGTTAACTTTCAAAGAAATGATTAGTAATTAAAGAATTTCACTGCATTTATATAGTTTATAAGAACGCTACTAATTTTTAAGGGCATTGAACAAACACTAAGGAATAGATTGTACTATGTAGCTAGGTAACGAGATTCTAAACAAATAAGGCGTATTGATTTCGTTCTTGAGAAATTAAAATTTTTTAAAATGAAATTTATGAAGCAACAAATTGAAGGTCTTTTTTTTTTAAACTGAGAATTAGGAAAAAAAAAAAAAATATTAAATAAAACAAAAAACCCGACTGCGTAGAAACCAAAAAAACTAAAAAGAAAAACATATAAGCCCAGTAGTTTAGAATGTTATTAAGTATTTCTGAATAACTAACTACACCGTTGAAATAGTGTTATATTCGTAAACAGATAAGACATATCATAAATTCAAAAGCAGAATAGAAGGATCAACAGTCGAGACCCATTTCTTTCTGAATCAAGGAACCCCGGAAAATTTGAATGGACCCCGACTGTTGATCCTTCTATTCTGTTTTTGAATTTATTATATGTCTTATCTGTGTACGAATATCAAACTATTTCAACGGTGTAGTTAGTTATTCAGTAGTACTTAATAACATTCTAAACTACTGGGCTTATATATTTTTCTTTTTAGTTTTTTTGGTTTCTACGCAGTCGGGTTTTTTTGTTTTACTTAATAATTTTTTATTTTACACTTTTAAGTTAATTTTCATTGACTTAGTTATTATGATTATAAGACTGTACATTTCGCAAACTTGTCATTTCATTAAGAGAGTTTGTTTGTATCGCGAGGTTTATTAAGTAACTTGCGGTGGTCTAAACTTACTCATAATTAGTCCCTCTAGGGACCTAACTTGGCTTAAAGCTACATGTGCTTGACCTTCGGCAAAAATGCGCGAACATAAATCAACCACATTACAGCTATATAAACAGCCTTATATAACTCATGATGACGTGAAATCGGAAACGTCGTCAGTCAAATCTTTCTCGCAAAACTAAGAAAGCCTCTCAAGAAAGTACACGTCGCGAAACTCAGTCCCTTTAATCAAGGCAAAAACGAATGCAACATATGTTAGAGATGAAAATCGAATTAGTAGACTTTCTTTCTTTTGGTGCTTATTTCACGGGTTTATTTTGATGAGAACTACAATCTGAGTGTCTTGCCTTCGTTACGCATAATATATTTTTTTATGACAGCACAGAATACATATAAAGAACACATGAAAGAATTTACATCAGAAAGAGGGGAAAGTACATCCGGAGCGAGGGTGTCTTGACCCGGCGCCTCAAGGGGGATAAGCAATCGCTTAGATTAGACCACTCGGCCATTGAGACCACAATTAGTAGACTTAGTAAACAAAAAAAATTCAGGCAGCGAAAACTACCTGCATTTGTCGCACGCAGGTAGCGTGCGACACAGTGTGCAACACCCAACGTTCGCCGATCCTGAACTGACAAAATATGGCAACTGGTTGTTGATATGGTGAATTTTGATTACTGTCATGTGTTTAGTGACACTCCCAAGGTTAAGACAAATCGATTGACGTAAGAATTACCAAAATTGGCCAAGGCGTTTAGCCTGTAAAACGCCACATAGGAACAGATATACATACATAGACTGATAAATAACCCTCCTTTGCGTCGCGCACGCGCAGTCGGGTAAAAAGAGCAAGTAACGATGTAAAATGGTTGTGTTAAAAGAGTTATTTTATCTTTTTTCCTTAGAATTAAATGTGTTGTGTTTAACCTATTTCAGTTTTGGAGATTAATGTTTAATTTGAACAAAAAAGAATGTTACATATTCACGACACGGTTTATGCCTTAAAGATTGTTGAAGTTTTCATGCTATCTTTATTTTTGAGTGCCTCTTTGAAGAGAAGAAAATTGCCATTTTTCAACAGTGTTTTTGAAGATCGGTGCCATTGATGTTAAACTAGTATAGAATCATTTGAAATTTGTTTTGTAAAACATGTCTTACTTTTGTGTGACTTAAAAAATTGGAAAATACGTATTCTTTCTTCCCCATATTTATAGAAAAGGCAAAAGTATTAAGTCAAAGACGTAACAGAAGGTAAGGTGGGGGGAAAAAAAAAAAATCATTTGAATGCAGTTTTCAAAATATTTTTAGAGTGCTAATTAGTATACACATGGACAGTTTGCAAAATTAAAGAAGTAAACTATTTGCACCTCCACCCCTCGGATTTCCAGATATCAAAACTACTTTCGTTATCATTTTTTCTTCAAATACACATTAAAAAGAATTTCGAAGGAATGGATTTGAATTCATGAGCATCAAAGATATTTGAAGTGCCATTTTGCAAATATGAAGATTTCGAAGATTTTAAATAGTATGAAGTTTACATTGTTTGTTTCCGCTAATAATTCTAAACTACAGCGATTACATGTGTTGGAAAATTAATCAAATTCGTTCTTTACTTATAATTTTTTTTGTTAAAGCGAAATATTTAAGATATTCATTTGTTATGTTATTAGCATATGTATATACTTTTTCAAAGGAATGGGCTTTAAAATCCCCCTCCCCTCCCTTAAAAATATCAAAAGGTAAGGTTGAAACCGAAAAACAGGGGAGAAGGAAATTTCGTGTCGCAAAAACCATTAATTATGTTTGTGAAGCAAGGCTAAAGAATAGTTCTTATTTCATCGAAATTCTTAGGTTTAAAGTAAGTTTATTGTTTAACTTAAATTTTACTAACAAATAACTCATACATTGTTGGTTAAAGTAACAACCACATTAACTTTAAACTTTCTTGCTGCTTTACTTGCACCAGAATTGGTGCTTGCTTTAAGAACTTCTATATTTGCAGTAGAGGAAAAAAAGCTTCGCCAATTCAGACAAACCTGATTGATACTGCTTTGCGTCTATTACCATGTGTGCAGCCGTTTAAGCTGAAATTTGAAGTTCTTAAGATTTGGATAATAAAATGTTAAATGCTGGTGTGGTTAGGCGTTTGCTACATATCTATGTCACGAGATTAATAAATATCAGTTTTAGTTGGGTAACGACCCCACTAATTGGCACTTTAAGAGTTTGTCCTTAAACTAACCTCTGTTTTCCTTACTTAGAAAAATAATATTCACTTGCAAATATTTTTGTATTAAAGAATTCACATCTGTGCATCGAATTAGTTCACTAAAATCAAAAATATTTGAATTGATATTTGTATAAAAATATATGCATAAAAAGTTTTCAAAATCACCAGTAATTGGCACCTGATACCCCAATGTATGACACCTTGTGATCCAGTAATTGGCACATGTTAATAAAACTGGAAAATCACTTTACTGTTCACTTTTAGATTACATAAGAATACTATCACCATAAGACATAATTAATGTTAATTTAAAGTAGGTTATTTTACATAAATTAATGTTAAATTCTACATCTTGACGTTTTAAAAGTATTTTAGAGAGATAAAAATAAGTTTGGAGTTTTGCATGGAAAAAAAAATATCGAGATTATTGTTCTTTCATTAATCGGTATGCAGTTTCGATTTTACGAAGTATAGCTATTTCCACCGAAAAAGGAACATTGACCCGATGATTCTAAGGGACCATAAAAAATGAACCAATTCTTTACAGTCTTGCACCCTCCGCAATATCTGACTGATGGCAAAACATATTTGTTTTTTATTGTTGCTCTTAAAAATTTAACAGTATATTCTATAGGATTCTAATCAGTAGTAGAACCCATATAAATATAGTTGCAGCAAAAGTATCAGAAATCAAAATAGTGACATATTGCACAACTTATTAATGTTTATAGGAACATGTACCAATTACTGGAGACTAGCAAAACTGAAGCACCACTAAATGGCATCCATCATTATTTCAAAAATCTAAAAAGGGACAAAAATATTTTTTTTACCCACTCAAAGTAACACCTTTCAATTAAACAAAACTTTTGACAACGAAAATTTAATATATATCTTAAGTCAGATTTTAATGGATTGATGCGCATGCTTCTCTTAAGCCAGAGAAGAAGCTTTTGCAACAAAAATGGCTGATTTGACACAAACCACAATTGTTCCTCTTTCCAATGAACTTCTACCATTTAGTAACATCAATTGAAGTTATAATCTTTAAAGTAAATGTATATCCAGTTGGTGTATTGCCTTCTAATTTAAAAAGATTTTGTACGAATCTTATTTCAGGACATTTTTGTTGGAAGCGCCAATCACTGGTGACCTGCCAATTACTGGGGGTGTTACCCTATATTTGGTCAGCTAAAAAAGAGAGTGTTTACGCCACAAAATCTGCACCTTAGAGTCAGAAGGACGTAAGTCACATTGTAATAATTTTACAGGAGATTAAAAAAAAAAAAAAAAAAAAACGTTTTTCCGGAGCACACAAAAGATGGGACACGCGCTCTTTTAACCCTGGTAAAATTTGAAAAGGATTTTTTGTTTTAAGAATTACGTTCACATTGCTCGATGTAGAATAGGCTTCCACAATGTAGAATTTACATACACAATGGACTAATAAACGCAAAATTGCAATATTTGAACTTACGTCAGTCTGGCTCTAAAATATGTTTGACAGTGCATTTGCAATCGCAAAACTGAACTTTTTTATTTTTAATGGCGAGTTTTATATAAAAGTATGAAATTTAATGCGGAACATTCGGGTCGTTTTAAGCAGTCATTTTAGCGATGAATAAAAGTCTTCAATGTCACAAATTTTACGGAAAAACGCCGGTTTTAAATAAGTACAAAGTTGTTTTAAAGGGAGAAAAAACGCTTATTTTAATCGTGTAAATCAAATACCTTCTTCGTAAAAGGTTTTTCCTACTGAACTTCAAACTACCATATCCGATCTATTGTATATCAAATAAAATACGAAATGTTATTTCTCTTTTTATTTCACATTTTGTTCGAACTCAGAAAAGATACAATGTTTACGTAACTCGCACAAGCAATGCAAACACTGCTCTATGCTTGACGAAAAGAAAATCACTTACCAAAAACAGCAATAGAACAGTTGGAATATGACAGACCTCAAAAATTTCAAGCAGAAATTTCCTGAAAATAATTTTTTTGATTTCAAGGGCAACAAAAAATATTTACTAATAACCTAACAAATGAATCTCTACAGTATTTAGCTTTAACAAACAAATTAATAAAGCACGAATTCGATTACTTTTCCAACACATATAACAGCTGAAGTTTATAATGATTAGCGGAAACAAACAATGAAAACTTCATACTAAATGTAATCTTCAAAATTTTCCAGATATTTGCAAAACGTCATTTCCATCGTTTTGCGGTGCAAGTATCTTTGATACTTATGAATTCAAATCCATTCTTTTGAAAAAATATATACATATGGTAGTAACATAACAAATGAATATCTTCAATATTTCGCTTTAACAAACAAATAAGTAAAGCACGAATTCGATTAATTTTACAACACATATAACAACTGAAGTTTAGAATAATTAGCGGAAACAAACAATGTAAACTTCATACTAAATAAATCTTCGAAATCTTCCAAGTGTGAAGTATTGCATCATGATTTTAATACTAACAATTGTGATTAGTACAATTTTAAATTATCATTTCTTTCTTTCTTCCGGTGCTTAATTGCACTGGTTCATTTTGATGAGGACTACAATCTGAGTGCCTTGCCTCCCTCAGGCATGATATACTTTTATTACACAAATATATACAACACATGAAAGAATTTACATCACAAAGAAGGGAAAGTACAACCGGAGCGAGGGTGGGAGTCGAACCCACCGCCTCAAGTGTGCCAGTGAAATTATCATTTCGAATATCAAATTACGTGGTTTGTTTTGTCTCCTCGATGTTGCCAACTTGCTTAAACGTAAAACTTAAGTATATTACATGCCTCTTATAAGGGAAACAAAAAAGGCTTAAAATGTTTTCCACAGAAATAAATAATTAATTAAATTTACAGTTCAAATGTATCCATATCGCTGAGGCTTAACAACAGTTCATGACGATTTTCTTATCGGGTTTTCCGCGGATGCTTGCTGGACATTTGTTTTATGAACCATTTTTTCTGGCATGCTTGAATGTTCCTAATGTATAGCTTAATTTGTTCCCTTAACCAAAGTCGAAGGATAAAAATCTTCCACTGATCTTCTTTGTAAAGAATTATGCTATTCTAACTTGTCGGAACGAATGTAAAACCTATTTCTGCGATAAACTCCACCATCCTTCCCTTTAATAACGTAAGACCGAGGATTCTGATTAGATTGCATGACAGTTCCATGTTTCCACGGCTCGTTCGGCATTTTTCGAAACTATACCTTTTACCAACAATTCTGATAAGTACAATTTTAAATTATCATTTCCAATATCAAGTTACGTGGTTTGTTTTGTCTTCTCGATGTTGCCAACTTGCTTAAACTTAAAACTTAAATACATTACACAAAGATATTTCCAAAATGGCATTTCCATCGTTTTACAGTTCAAATACCTTTGATGCTTATAAATTTCAGCGCAAATTAGAGTAAACCTAATTAACGGTATTAACTCAAGATTCATTTTTTCATAATTATTAGTCATTTCCTATTACTTAGGTTTTACCCTGCTAAAAGTAATGTAACAATTGAAAAGGTTCAAGTATTTCTTCACTTCTGTACTCTCAGAAAATTCTCAAAAACGAAATAAACCTATGAACTAGTTCCAGTTTCCGGATGGAAGCTTGGCAATTTTTCTTTCAAGGCGATGATTAAATTTTGTTTCAAATATTTCTGCAATCCGTCAAGAGATTTTTATTTTTAGAGTGAACGGAAACAAATACAAAACAAGTCTTTCGCATGAAAAGATCACCCTTTTTATTTGCTTGGTGCTTGTTGTCCCACTGATTGATAATGATCTTGTCTATTTCTTGCCAAATACCAGGATTTGCAGTTTTCTATTTCTAATCAATTTTTGCGAAATTCGTTATTTCCTTGGGGCATTGTGAACACTTTTAACGAGTTTCGACTCCAGAAAATCATTCGTACCTAGAAAAATATTTAAGATTACAGAAATTATCAAATAAAACAAATACGATGATAAAAAAAAAAAAAAAAAAAAAAAAAAAAAAAAAAATTGTTGTCTTTTTGTTCAATTTACAGTGTTAACAATAATGAAGTCATGTTGACTGGTCAAGAGATCGATGAACTCGTACCTCAGAAATGTTGAGCTGAAAAAAAATTGTTATTATTATCGTGTAAAAGAGAAATCACGTCATCATTGCAGTGTCAAATTTCAATTATTTTTTTTTATCGAATTCATGTTGCAGGGACATAAAATTTACAGGGAGAGGGGGGGGGGGGCTGTAGATATGAAATTTTTTTGCAATTAAAAACCGAAAAGCTCAATTTTAGGCCCATGTTCATGTGTTCAAACACATAATTTTGAACTTCATAGTGTGAGGGAGGTATGACTCTCTATATCCTCCCTAGCCCGAGAAGAGATAAAAGGGCGGAAGTGAAAACTTTCATTTATGAAACCAAGACCCCAAGTCATGTGATAGATTTTAAAGCAAAGCAACGGAAGAAAACAGGTTTCTTTTGCTTGTTTCACGTAAAACGTGACAACGATTCTTCGTTGTTCAGTCACGGGACTTGGGTTCCTTGGGTCAGCTTTTGCTAAGCAAATGATTGGATTTGCTCCCTCCATTTTAATTCCTGCTCTAAGGCCCAGACCACTGTGGGAAGATGATCACATAACGCTTTGTTACTGATTTTAAGTCGTCATAAACGTTTTTGGATAAAATGATGGTAAATTTGTATTCAGTGAGCTTAAAATTAGTTAAAAGGTTTTATGTTTTTTTTTTTTGTGCATCAGGTTAGTTCGAAATTTCGCAAAAGCGTGGAAGCAAATGCAGTCAATTACTGGGGCAGTGAAAGCGTTTTCCATTGAATATCATTCACCCTCCACTTGGACCTTCCTAGAAGTTAAAGACAAGCAAGGTAAAGTTAGAAATAAGCGAAAATATTTTCCATTTATTTGCATTTATATCAATTTTGAGCTTCTCTAAATCATCAAGACAAGCAAAAAAATCAAAATAGACGATGTCTTGATATGGGACTCCAACTATGCATTTTCGACAAAATATTCATTTTCACTGCACTGTGAAAAATCCTTTTTCATGCTTTCAAAAAATAAAATTAATGTACTTTGAAACGCAAAAGAAAGAAAGAAACAAAACCCGTCATTGATGCATTGTTTTCAAATACCTACTCCGATTCTGCTTGAATACTGTTCATGCAGCCCAGCCATTCGTAATATGCGACAATTAATTGGAATTATTGGTAAAAGAAAGAAAAATTACTCCAGAAGGAATTGCTGATTAATTCTTATTTGGGAAGCCGATTAATACCAATTTGCTAAGTGGCATCAATAACTACCTTTTATTCTCAGGATAAACTACCCTTTTTAAAAACAAGGCGTCATTGCCTTTTTCAGTGAGCTTTTTCTTTAAGGGTTGAGGTCTCTTTAATCTTCATGAATTTCATCCAGATAATTATTAAACGTTAGGTAATTATTGTCGGTTAAATGTAAAATATTGCTTACGAATGGGGTTTTAATAGTCTCTGAAAGGGGCTGTCCATAAATAATGTTCCACCATTTTTGACTCCCCCCCACCCCTACGTTTCAAAAATATATTCTCATTCAAAAATGCGTGATATCATCCCCTTACCAGAAACTACCACAACTTCACGACCCACCCCCCTTCACCTCTGAAAACGTGACAACATTTGTAGACAAATCGTGTACTCTCTCTCTCCATCAAACGTGTTACCAAAAATCTGGTAAAAATATTAAAATTATTTCACCTGGTAGAAAATAGTGCAGTTATTTTTATGTTACTTTTAACTGCTAAACTATGTACTCGCTAAAATATCAGAAATTTTTGTCGCTAAATAAAAGGACAACATTTCGAAGCTTGAAGTAGGGGGGGGGGATGTACCATTGAGAATAGATAAAATGGAGGGAGTGAAAACTTTTATTCGTGAATTAGACCCCCAAGTCACGTGATAATTTTAAAGAAAAGCGTTGGAAGAAATCAGGTTTCCTTCGGTAGTTTCACGCAAAACGCGTCAACCATTCGTCGTTATTGAATCACATGACTTGAGCTTTTACCCAAGCTTTTGCTTGACCAATGATTGTACTAGCTCCGTCCATTTACTAATTCCGGCTCTAAGGGGCGCGTCTTCCTCTATAGGACAAGAAACGTCAAATTACTTCATTCTGAGTAGTTTCTTTAGTCTTAACAATGGCCTATACTAACGCTTACATGAAAATACACTAGATTGCGTTGGAAAAAATGTGCTGCTTCCTTCAGTAGTGAAATACGAGTGCATACATACACAAATACAAATGTGACTACTAGCAACAGGCTCTGGGCCCAGATAGGTTGGACTTAGTCAGTTTATTAGTCCCCATTAAAGATCAATGGCACTCTTAAAACTATCTACTCCCTTGCTCATTTCAGCACCTTCTGGTAAGCTGTTTAAATTTCCCACAACCCAACTAGAGTAGTAATTTTTTCTGATTTTCTGATTAGCCTGAGACTTGAATAGCTTAAAACAATAACCCCTCGTTTTGCTCACCGGACAAAAATCTAACCCCATTAACACCTTTTATTTCGATGTATTTAAACAGATGAATCATGTCCTCTCTAACTCTGCTTTTCTCCAGGCTACACATATTAAAGCTTTTTACGTCTGGTATCATAATCTACATCTGAAAATCCTCTTGCTAGTCAAGTAGCCCTTCTTTGAACCTTTTCCAGTAGCGTACCTATAGGGTCTAGCACCTCTGGTGAATTTTAGGAATGGCGCCCAAACCCTCCCTCCGCCCTATTCCGTAGAAATTCAATAAAAATCAATAGCAGCAGCAATTCATTAGAAGAAGAACAGGAAAAGAGTTTGTTCTTGAACCAAAGACGATACATTTTTCAGTTCTGTTTGTAAAAAATGTTTTATTCTTTTTCAAAAGGGTATCAATTTTGAAATGTTTTTTTAAAAGTACCAGAAGATTATATGCACAATGAAGATAATTCACACAATTACTAAAAGAAAATGTAAAACAAAAGTAAATAAATAAATAAATAAAAACATGACAAAGATTCTGCAGAAAATTAAAAGTAGGAGAGACTGTTACACCTTGGACCACTTCTAAAACTTCTGGGTCATTCCATATCAAGTGATCCAAAGTTTTTTCCCTCACCCTTTTGTATTTCTTTGAAATTTGGCTCATCGGTTGCACCCTTTGAGGTAATCAAAAGTCCAAATTTTTAGATTTTTATCTCTATTATTTTTTTTATTTATGACACTTTGATTTTTCGAAAAACCCTCTTTTTTTCATGGATGCTTGAACATAAAATGGACGATAACTCAGCACCAAATATAGATAGAAAGATTTGGTAAAAAGCCTTTTAAAGTACATTAGTTGCTGTTTAATAGGATATGCAACATGACAAATTTCAAAAGAATTTTAATTTTAAAAAAATGAAATTTAAATTTAAATTTCTTAGAAAAGTTATAATGAATTTTTTAAAAAAAATTCTCAAAAATTTGTGTGTATTTTATCTTTATTTGTGCAAATTTTCAAGTTGGGATCTCAATGGGATCATATTTTTATGAATTTTTAAATAAAATTTGACATATGAAATAATGACATTTTTTAGGTTCTAACTAGTTAAATATGGGGTTCTCTTACTGGGGATGGTCTAGTAAGTAGTAATTGATCATGACTATGCTTGACATGAGCTGACATGAATTTGTGGATTAGTAACCCCCCCCCCGCTCCGCCACACAACCACATTTTATCTTCTTTTTTTTTTCAAAACAGTATTCAAAAAAAAAAAAAAAAAAAAGCTGGCACGTAAGAGTTTAACCATAATAAACCCACTTTTCTGAGACCTTTTATATTGCGTGTAGTTTCTTTTGTGAATAAGGTGATTATTTTTTTAAAGCATCAAAATGAACATTTAGCTGGTTTTCAACAAACAAAACAAAGTAATTGACCTGAAAAACATACAATTCGGTATAAAACATTTTTTGTATGATTTATTAAAAAAAAACTGTTAGCCATTTTTTAAAAATTAGCGCCATCTTGGATGAAAATCGTTTTGAGGGGTAATTTTATATTATAGTCATAAACAACAATCTTACCAAATGGCATGTTCTTATTACAATTAAAAAAAAAAGCAGTTTTCCATTTTTGTCGTATAGCTTCCCAACTGTAGGATAAATATTGTATAGAGAGAATGAGAGAAACTTTAACTTTGCCATATGTGCAAAAAATAAATTCGCTTATTTATTGCGAACTTAACTTTTTCCGTTTCTTCTATATTGAAATGCACAGCTGAATGTTACACATTTCATTTTCTCTTAACTATTTTTTGGTAAAAACCCAGAAGAATTTTGCCCCTGGCATGAATAAAACATGGATTTTAATGAAACATAAATTAATCTTCTCCAATAAAACTGAATTATGCTCCTTTTGCACCAAACATATTGAGCGACAAATTGCTAATTTTATGTTCTTACAATTTTTTACTACGCCAACTCCCTTTCGCATAATTCGGTGATCAGAGGGGAAAATACTCGTCTCTTAACTAATTTATTACCTTTATTTTTCTGGAAGAAAAGGAATTATTTGAGAACAGTTCGATGAATTCGAGCATATTACTTCGAGATAGCATTCAGTGTGGTATTTAATAAGATATTCAGTTGTTTTATGCCCTCTGAAGCTAAAAGGACGAAGAAGTCATTACACCAGATCGATTGGATTCATTAAAGAAAAATCATTCCTACAATCTGAATTAAAGAGATTGAATCTTGAATTCTTGAGAGTTTTGGTATCGCTATATTAGGGTGTCTACTTACTGGAAATGCTTGACATATTGGACTAGATTCCTTTTTTTTTTTTTTTTGCATGCTGGAACTGCACTCGATTTTTTAATTGAATTACTGCAAACAGAAAATTTAAATGCCCAATTGATCAGAATTGAGGCCAAAAATAACTGCTTGTCTAAAAGAATCCAGCTCTAATGAGCATTTTTTTAAAAAGAGATATTTATAGCAAACATTTTACAAAATCGTGATTAATTATACCCCAAAAGTGAACTAACAGAACTAGAAAATGCAAAGTTTTTTGATGTTTGGATTTAAGCTGAATTTCTAAAATAAGTTGTCCACACACTGTTTTAGTATTTTACATTAGCTAAAATAAAATCCCGTTAAGAATTAGTTGAATCGAGTTTCTGAAGAAATTAATGTTGCTATATTTTATGTCTGCAATAGCAGTTTGCAACTTCTTACTTAATGTTGTAAATGGATCGTTCACAGATGATGTCACACTTTGAGGAGGAGGGGAGCTTGTGTAATTCGGACAGTTTGTTACAAGGGAAAAGGAGGAGGTTTGACGAAAAGCATTTTTTAAAAAAAATAAGAATGTGTTTTACAAAATAACGTCACATATGAAAAATGGAGGGGGTAAGGGATTGTGTGACAAAAGTGTGAGGGGTCAAACCTGGTGAAAAAAGTGTGACACCGTTTATTGACAGCCCTTTAAGAAATAAAATAGAACGCTAATTGTATTGGGGATGTGTATGAGCGCAGATCCAGATGGATTGGGTCATGACTCCCTCCCTCCATTTGAGCGAATAAATTCACCCTCGTCTTCCGATTCGTGCGAAAAAATTACCCTTATTACCTCCTATAGTTACCTCTTTCAAAATCAAAGAGAAAAATCTGCTCTTGAATTTGGGGGGGGGGGGAAGGAAGGTTCTTAAACAAAACGGAAACATATTTACCGAACAAATAAAGTAAAGTCCATGGTATAGTATTAAGTATAATGCTTAAAATAAAAGTATTGTCCGTTTTTCAGGAGAAGGCACTTCGCCACACCCCCTCGAAAGCAGAGTTCCATTTTACGCGGGAGTGATCGGTACGCAATCTACGCGCTTCAAAGGGAGACAACCAGACAGCCTTAACTTGGGCATGCATTTTAATGTGCAAAAGGTCTTAGTGCCCTTTACAATCCTTGCTTCACTTTTTTTGCCATTTTAGTTATTCTTAAATTTTAAAAACTGCTGCTTTTACAACAAAATGTTATGATCCGAGTATACCTTCTGTCGAAAACAGCGAAACAGAATCATCGGATACCACGTGACGAGGGAGGAGTCAAGTGCCTTCTTGTGAAAAACGAACAATACATACAAGAAGAAAAGACTCATGTTTATGTATGAATTGCATTACTAAGTAATGTTTGATACTTCAATTCCCGTTTTGAAAAGAAATTGCGATTTTTTCCTTCTTTTTTCTGTGATACGATGATACTAAAAAATTTTAAAATGCCATATACTGGAAGTCATACATATTGTGTTTAGGTTTTGTATTAGCTACCTAGAATTCTTTAATGAATAGCTCTCATTTTCATTATGACTTTCATATACATATGTAAAACATTCTTCTAGCAAATGATTTAAGTTTTTGTTTGCAGCAATTATTATTTTTATTATTTTGTAGTTTACCTTATTTTGATTGCACTTTATAAACTAATGCTGCTTAAATATTTGCTTAGGTAAAATTTGATAGTGAAATTTTTTTACAGTTTATGAGAATTATCAAATTTTGTGGCTGTTACTTTATTTCTGTCGTCCCTGAAATTAATAAAACATGTATTAAAAACTGAACTTATCCCATGCATCTTCATTACGTGCAAAATGGATTAAAAATGTATACAATATTTTTGCAAAATAATAAAATATTTAACAATTGAGGCTCGTTAGGTAAATATTCTCTCGTAATTAATTATTTCAAATGATTTTATAAATTAGTAGTTTATAAAACAAAATGTATCACACTAAAACATAATATACGTCTTGCGTTCAACTGCCTAATTAATAGTATTTTTTAAAATTTAGTTCAGCGCAAAGAAATCGTACATAAAATTTGTGCATGTTTTTTCTTTTGTCAATATTTTTTCATTCTGTTATATTTGCTCGCTGAGTCATATATGCAAAGAAGAAATGTTTGTGTATCAAAACTAAACGGGTAAAGAGAGTGAGAAACGTTTTATCTTTAAAAAAGAAAAGAAAAATGAAAGAAGAAGAAGAAAAAACATTTCTGTAAACAAATTTTTTTGAAAATATGTTTCTTTGAAAAATTTCCAACGAAAGATTAGAAAATATCCGTTTCTTTATCATGATTATTAATTTTTCAAGTTTCCTCAATGAGCTGGAAGGAATCAAAAATCAGTTTTTAAATCACTGTTCGTATATATATATATATATATATATATATATATATATATATATATATATATATATATATATATATATATATATATATATACGAACGTGTTGAAAAAAGTGGGACATTATTTATATATATATGTATATATAAATGATGTCACACTTTTTTCAACACGTTTGACCTCCCTCCTTTGTCACAAACTCTCATTACCCCGTCCCTCCCCTTTGTCACATGTGCCGCGTGATGTCACAATTTCCCAACCCCTCTTCCCTCAGAGAGTGACATCATTTTTGGACGGCCCTTAATTTGTTTTACTTCAGCTCCAACAAAAGAAAACTAATGCACTTCTATGAGAAAGAAAAGAATTTAACCAAAACTTGTTAAAGAAATTGATTTTTATTAACTACTTAGTGAGCTAAATGCTTAAAAGAGTAAAATTGTTGTTAATTTTCTTAGTTGTCTCGTACAATGTCATATTATCCAACAATATTGTTTTTTAGATAATTAACTTTGACTTTCCTTGATGTCCTCAATTAATAAATTTTTCTTGTTTTGCTATTACCGTTAATTTAATGGCATATCTAGATTTTAATCTCAAGTTTATTAGGAGTAAATATATATTGATTTAAAAAGGGGGGGGGCACGTTTGAATTAAAGTAAAACAATTTGGGTGAATGATCTCCTCTTGCGTTTCCCCTCAAAAAAAAAAAAAAAAAAAAAAAAAAAAACTCACTGATAACATAGATCACTGTACATTGCAATTTAATTGAACAAGGAGATTTAAGGTAGGCGAACACCCTAAATATATTTTCTTCAATGTTCATTGCACCTTTCTAAAACGTTTTTCGATTATTAAATATGGCATAAATAACCCATTTTGACTACTTATTTGTTGAAAAACGAATTTTCTATAG
The DNA here is from genome assembly GCF_026930045.1 of Uloborus diversus. Classification (NCBI taxonomy): domain Eukaryota; kingdom Metazoa; phylum Arthropoda; class Arachnida; order Araneae; family Uloboridae; genus Uloborus; species Uloborus diversus. The sequence goes on along the minus strand of NC_072734.1, from coordinate 145,646,924 downwards.
GTTCTTTTAATAAAAAAGCCAGGTTTTTCCAAAAAACTACCATTTCCTTAACACTTCCAACGCATTCTCTTTTTTGTACTTTTTAAAACTTTTTGTCCTATCTCTTCGTCAGATACCAGAGAGTGATATGACCCTCCAATTTGCAAATAATTAACTAAAAATAGGTTTTATGGGTAAGTGTTTGAAAAATAACCCCGAAAAACGCGCCTTTTGCCCCCTAAGGTTAATTGATCATTATTTCAAAACCATATATTGCACTAGCTGCGTTGCCCGGCTTTGCCCGTTCTACCTTGAAAAAAAAAAATCATTGCATCTAGTGAAGTATCTTTTAAGAAATTAAAATAAAATGAGAAAGATGGATTTAAAAGGCGTAGCCATGGAAACACAAAATAAAATAAGTTTAAGAATTGAAAATGAGAAAAATGGAAATAAACAATGGATTCAAAAAGCGTTACCGTGGAAACGCAAAATAAAAAGGTTAAAAACTTGAATAGAGAACAGATATTTGAACTTCACTTAATTCGCTTGTAACTTTTTTTCTAATGGAGATAGAGAGTTGAACTTTCGACCTAGTCTAACTAAGTTTTCGTCTAGTTAGATCTGGAGTAAAAAAAGCAGCTCTTTCCAATGGTGTAAAAAATAAAAACTGTAGGACAATTCCTTCATTATTTCAATTCATTTCCTTTTTATTGATGGATTTAATGAAGAAAGTAGTGCCTAAATTTCAGCTAAGCCTAAAAAAATTCGAGTTAAAAACGTAAAAAACTCCCGTCGCGATTTAGTTAGAGCATTGGAATAAATTGCGTAGAACGCAGAAAATTCTTCCCTTTCCAACGATATATAATATTACTATTTCCGAGTAATTTTTCACCCCCATATTCGGGAATTTATGTGAAAATTGGGCCTAAATTGGAATATAAAAAAGAACTATTCATCGAATTGTTTTCGAACTGCGGTCTGCAAACCTTCTCAGGTCTTAAAGGAACAAACTGAAAATTTCATCAAAATCTGCCCGGTAGTTCTCGAGTTTTGCGAATTCAAACACACAGACGCTTTTTGGAGACTTCATTTTATACTATATGTAGAGATACATCGCCAGCTCAATCATTTCCAGCCGAGGACTGCAGTTTCATGCTTATTAGCACTCATCAGCCCGGCATAGGAAAGTGACTGTGGAGCAGATGGAAAACATCTTAAGGATGCCAAGAGTGCCAAACAAACTGGTAGCTAATATAGAATTAACAGACCAGACGAGTGACCGAAGCAATGATTTAGTACAACTCGTAGATTGAAGGCAATTTAAAATCTTTAGAGTTAATACTTTTTTTGCTAGAGCTGTTGCGTCAATAAAATCTTTGAAAACGTGGTTATGAGAAAATCAAGAAGGAAAAAGTAAATTTCAGTTATAAGCAGTGCATTTGAGTTCAGTAAATTTCTTCTAGTTTCCTCAATAATTCAGAGATTTAAAAGACAATTGCGGATTTAGAAAGAAAAACACTGAGACTATCTCAAAATCTCAAAACCGATTTTTTTTCGAAAATAAAGGTATTCTCCTACATTAAACTAGTCCTCATAACGTGAGTTACTACATTAATCTCTATAGAATGCTTTTTCCTTTTATCTTATGTAATAAAATCGTTTCGACTGCAATTATCATAACACGCTGAAAATATAAACGTATTTATATCACGTATTCTAAAATAAATTCTCACAATTAAATTACGCGAAAACGTTTTTCATCAAATTAAGTACAAATTATTCGCATGCTTGAAACATAATTTTCCAGGTATTATCTCGAGTTTCTTAATTACATTTCATCTAATTTCCTTCGGTAGTAACTCATTAGCTGTTAGTCGCTGCTTTGTGCAAATTTTTATTTATCCACCGTTCCATTCCCCGGAGGAAAAAGATAGCGCAAAGATTTTTGTATAATCTCTGTAGGTTCTTTTAACGCTATTATTTATCTGTAGATATTATTTACTGAAAAAAAAACAAGTTCTTTTGCTTCTTTTCCATTTCTTAGAAACATTAAAAATTTAGTTGTAACCGGTTCATCGGAACATTTCCTTCCGGAATGGATGTTAATCAAATGATTTTACAACTGGCTGATTGCTTTAGTTACAAATAAAGTAAATCAGCATATAATTATGAAAGCAAAAATTACTTCTTTTCTCTATTCAATTCGGTCATTACGTATGGAACTATTTAATTATGGAACAAAAAATATTTTCCTTGGAGTGGACGTTATGGAATTCTACCAGTACTCTAGTGAAGTATTTAAAGGCTTTTAATAGAATTATATTGCTCATTTTGTGGTAACAATTTGTGATTAGAGCATAAAAGCTCTGATCACAGTATAAAGAGACAACTTTTTAGTAATCTACAAGGTTTTTTTCCTTATTTTGTGAAAGCTGGAACATAAACGATTATTTTACACAAAACTTCATTTATACTTAACGCGATGAGCGCTTATGGATGCAAGATATTCGAAAAAAGGTCCTTGATTAACTTTTCAGGGATGTCTTTCCTTCCATGAGCTCAAATCTTTATGTATTCAGAAAAGGTATTCCCAAACATATTTGCGTTTTTTTAACGTAAATAGTAGTTTTAACTAGAAGGTACTTATTTATTTCTTATTTATCCTTTCTAAACATTGCTTTTGTATCACCATGCTTCATATCTAATGTATTTATTTCACAAATGCCGGACATTAGTTTCTAAGTCATTAGTTCACGAGCTCTCCAGTACGTTTTAACAATATCTTCATGCTATGATGACGCAATATAATCATTCAAATGTTCAAAGGCAAAGGTAATTGGTTGATTAGAATTACATAAGAAAAATTCCACAATAGGCAGGAAGTTATTGAATAAAATTTTGTGTGCCAGCTCCCTAAATAAAGACCTACAATCTAAAACACTTTGGGAACTGTTTTGAGCATTCAGAAAGGTTTGAACGCATTTTTAGAATCCGGCAACATAACTGCCCTTACAACGGAGTGGCGACGAATCGAACACAGCGTAAACTTCAACTTCACCTTGAAAGACAGTAGTAAGAGATCCTGTCGATAAGTAAAATCTAAAGAGTTCACTATGAATACCTGTTCCAGTACCATGTGATCTCTCTAGCATCACATCACACCCGAGAGTTCCCTGTTCCTATCACAGTGGTGACTTGCCCAGATTAGCTAACCTCGGGAAGTTGCGACCTTTTTTATTTAATTCCAAAGTAACAGAGTACAGAATTTAGAAAACAGTAACAAATACAGAATACAAATAACAGAATACAGAATTTTGAACATTTTAAAATTTTAACGTAAAATATAAAATATAATAAATATAACATAAATAACAAATTGTCAATACACTATGAAAAGAATACTAGGAAAAAGGGCCTAAGTGGTACTTTGGAATAGATCTCTCTACCAGGGAGCCATCCATGAAGACACATACCCATTCATATTTTCAGGATAGCAAAACTCAATAGTCTCCTTTGCATAAGATTTTAATAGCACTTAAATCTTTCTAAGAAACTCATTGAGTAAAATCGAAATGTTTATTCAAATTTAAAAAGTCCAGTGGGCAAGGAGAGGAGGAGGCCAAATAAATTAAATAACCTCTGCTCAAACTCAAGGCATCAGACTCTCTCTTGGCAGCGTGGATAAAGACAATTTATGGTTTCAGATTTCAAGGTACTTCATTATTATAATTCCCCTAAAAGGAGTTACCAGGTAAGCGTACAGGATTTTGGTATACAGGTTCTAAATTGGTTAAAAGCATCATTGCAAGAAAAGAAGATCTTACTGCCCTAGTAATTAATTACAACGCTAGGTTCTGGAAAACCTCGAGGATTATAACTACATACTCCAGAGCAGTAATGAGGATCTCAGAACAATCACCAATAATTGGTTGAACATATACTTTGTAAGTAGTTAGCAATAACTCTCTGTCACAGCCCCACCTCGAGCCAGCCAGTCCTTTTATAGCAGATAGTCTTCGGTGAAGTTAGGGGAAAAAAAAGGTTTCAAATCATTCTCTCGAAATTTTCTTAAAGTTGAAGTTCTAAAAAAGCAGTTCTAGATTAACTATAGTGACGGCAAATGAAGGGAATGGGTTCAGGACCTCCTTCCTCCCCTCTCATTCAATGATTTTTACTCTACATTTTTTAAAAGTAAAAATTCCATGAAAGCTCCCTCCCCCCCCCTCTGTAAGTAAGAAACAAGTAATAAAAATAAACTGCTTCCTCCATCAAAAATTTCTGGATCCGTTCTTGCTCATTTGCCTTTTGTCATTATTTTCTATCGAGAAGAAGTTGTTTTTCTTCCAAAACTTTTAGGTTAATTCCAAAAATTTTAATTTGGACCAATTTGAATGCTTTTGAGGGATGTTTTATGATTATATTCCACACTCAATTGATCAATATAGAATGTCGCAAACCCTTTGGAAAACTAATAACATTTTTCTTAACTGCTAATAGCGTTTGCAAAAGCTCATGAAAAACGCGCGTGTATGTTGTTGAAATTGCTTATCATCTTCTTTACTAATAATAAAGCTGAAAGTCTCTCTGTCTGGATGTCCGCAGGATGTCTGGATCTCTGTGACGCGCATAGCGCCTAGACCGTTCTGCCGATTTTCATGAAACTTGGCACAAAGTTAGTTTGTAGCGTGGGGATGTGCACATCGAAGGGATTTTTCGAAAATTCGATGTGGCTTTTTTTTCTATTCCAATTTTAAGAACAAAACTATCATAAGATGGACGAGTAAATTACGTAATTATCATAACGTGGAACCGTAACATGGGCACAAGCTAATTGGCGAGATACGAAATTACCATAACGATGGAACCGTAACATGGGTACAAGCCAATTGGCGAGAAAATTTGCCATACATTATTTGTAAATATACAGGCGAACCAAAAGACCTTTTAATTTTTCTATTACGAGCAAAGCCGTGCGGTTTCCACTAGTTAACCAATAAAATATTTAATTAAAGAATTTCTCATGGGCAGTTAGTGCGAAGATTCATAGAGAACTACGAGTGTATTCACTGTGTTTTGATGTCTCATTTCTAATTCCCATCGAATAAATTTTTCTGACTCGAATATCGAAATACTTGTTTTACATATATTTCATAACAGATAAAAGTTTTTTTTTTTTTCTTCTCATTTTTGAACGATTTCATGGAGTTAAAAATTCCGCAGATTATGTTTACACATAATTTGAATAAAGTGAAAAAATGACATTTTAATGAGCTGAGTGTTATGAAAACATTTCTCTTTCAAGTGTCTCTTGATTAATATAATCATTAATTTTCTAATTAACTAGTCCTTAATCATAGGTGAAAAACATAAATCTTTAACGAGTCTTCAAACACGAGTAAGATGATATTTATTTTTTAATTAAATTTTCTTTTCATTTGAATAACAAAAGAAAACATATTCATTAAGAGTGATCTTTTTCGCCTTGCCACGTCAAGTCTAGATTTCAATAAGAGCAAAATAATAATTAAAAATATAATTTTAAAATTTGTGAAATGTCCATGAAAGCAAATACGCAAAGTAGGGGAATGTAGTGCTAAGTGAAATAGTTAAGAGAACCAACTTTTTTCAAAATGAACAAGTGAGAAATTTGTTTTTTAAATAATGGTGCGTAAAGAAAGAACAATATACAAGGTGCCCGAAAAGTCCTTAACACATTAAAAAAATTATAGAAAACCAACTTTTAAATTATTTTTAAATCGTTTTTGTTGACATGGGAAAACGCAAACAGGAAAGAAAATTACTAAACGAAGAATTACAAGCATAGCATACGAGTATACTGATACCCTTTCTGCGAAATGCCTTTTTTCTTCTTCTTTTTTTTCCCTTTTCATTTTTTTTTTGATGTCATAAAATCTCTTGTGAAGTATTTCGGTGCAAACCACAAATTCATATGACATTTTGTTGGTTTTCTATGATTTTTTTAAAAATGTGTCAAGGACTTTTCGGACACCCTGTATTTTGTAATAAAACTTGCATTGAAACATTTTTTTTATTTTTGGAAGTAATTTTGTACCTAAAAAAAAAAAAAAAATTTGTTTCTTCTCTTTATGGGGCAAAGTGAAAAACAAAATATTTTTATAGTGAAATATTCTCTATTCGATTACACTACTCAAAAGCAAAAATGCATCCGGTTCAAAAATAGCTAATTCCGAAGTATTTTGCCTCGCTAAATACGAAAATTACCACAAAAAGTTGAGATTAGCTCTAGCTTTTTTTTTTTCAAGATACATGGCCTACTAGGGCAGTGAATTCTCGCTAATACTCTTTTTTCCTGGCAGATAGAAACACCCCCCTCCCCATGTGATTGACTGTCTTCTAAACTTCGACCCCACGTTGGGATAAAAAAATCTCCCTACATAAAAACCGAAATGAACATAGGGAAATTAAAATCCTAGGAAGAGATGGGCCCGAAATCATCCTAAATGTCTGCTTCCATTCATACTCATTCTGCTGGGAATAATGAAGAATTTCGCGCTGTGAACAAAGAGGGTTATCTAATACTTTAGAGGGAAATTTTCAAAATATATTGAAGCTAAGGTTTGAGAGAGAATTTTTCACTGCCTTTCAAATACGCGATACTATAAAAATCACTGTTTTTGAAAAAAAAAAAAAAAAAAAAAAATGCGAGGGAAGAATGAAACACCAAAGAAGCCTTTAAGGGTGTATTACAAGTATTTCTAAGCAACAGAGAAGACGAAAACTAAAAACAGTTGGTCAAACAATCTTTACGGAAGTTCTGTGACCATTGATGAATGATTGTTTCTCATTGCCCTAGCGCGAATCCGACGAGCTTAAGATAGTCGAGAAGTAAAATTTTGGGAGCTCCAATTTGGAGAAATAGCCTGGGGAGATCCCCAAACCCTCTGTACGTTCCTGATTACATATTACACTTTTGAGCCGCCACTTCAATTCGTATCCGCACATTTTAAAAATAACGCAATTTCAAACCAGAAGCGAAATCCGGCCTTGATCTTCATGTATTCTTCATGCTTGTGGTCAGTTTAGGGGGATTTTCTTTTTTATGAATATCCAACAGACTAAAATTTTTTCTATCATTTAAAAAATTACGTTTACAAATAACATGAAATGGGGAAAATGACCATGTTGACAAGTGCACTGTATTACTTTTTGAGATTTTTCGCAACCGCAGAAAAAAACTTTCCAAACAGTGATCTTAATTACCATGTAAATATGCTTCAGTTACAAAAAATATTTGATCTCACTTATTCCATTTATTTAGAATGATTTGCTTAGCATATGAAGTTTCTAATTCTTCTATAAATAAGCGAAAAGGGTAACATTTCTTCTAAATGGACATAGGAAGGACATCGTTAGTATTATATTGTAATGGTCTTCAGAAATTTAAGTCAAGGCCCGCTTTTCGATTGAGTAAAAAACAACGGAGGCGATGCTGCCTCAGAAATATAAATATACACTGGTATGCAAAAATTAAGGACGAAGTCAAAAAATTAGCATATCAGCTGAACGAAGAGGCAGAGCGGACAGAAGTACCAATCAGGAGATTAAGTAAGGTGATGTGCGGTAGCACATCCGCAGATATGCAGGCAGACGTAATGGGGGAGTGGCTGAGTAGTATAAAGCGTGTTGTCGGTGTAAGATCAGTGTTTCTGACAAAGAGATTGCACGCCGTATAGCACTTAAAATCACACCGAGTTGCTGCCTCAGCGAGAAATGGCGAATAATCAATCTGTGAGACGGCATCTGAATGCTTTTACCCGAGGCCGAATCATTGGGAAGTTAAAGGAAGGCCGCAGTGTGACAAGTGTGGCTGCAGTGTTCGGAATTGCTCACAGCATCGTTTCTTTGGAGACAATTTCAAACTACAGGAACAGCTATCCGGGGGTTCAGTAGTGGTCGTCCACGAAGAACCACACCCGCAGATGACCGGTATATTGTCTTACAGGCCAGAAGAAATAGGCGGCAGACAGCGGGAGAAATCGCTAGACACACGACACAGGCGACTGGACGACCGATATCGCGTTTTACCGTGGTCAGAAGACTGCACGGTGGTGGTCTGTTTGCACGACGCCCTATACGGTGTGTACCTCCAACGCCTGCCCATCGGAGAAGGCGTTCTCTGTGGTGTCGGGAACATCGGAATTGGAGAGACAATGAATGGGGACGAGTATTCTTTACAGATGAGAGCAGATTCAGTCTGAGTAGCGATTCTCATCGCATACTCATCTGGAGAGAGCGGGGAAGCCGCAATCATCCCTCGAACATCATTGAAAGGGACAGGTAAGGAGGTCGCGGTGTTCTCGTATGGGGAGGCATCATGCTTGAAAGTCGTACAGACCTTCACATCTTCGACGCAGGTTCAGTCAACGAGACCCGTTATTGTAACGAGATTCTTCTTCCATATGTGCGTCTTTTTAGAGGCGCTATGGGTCCGCAGTTCCTTTTCATGGACGACAGTGCACCATGTCATCGCACAGTAGCTGTCGAACAGCTCTTAGACAGTGAGGATATTGAACGTATTTACTGGCCGGCACGATCTCCGGATCTCAATCCCATCGAGCATGTATGAATTTTCTAGGCAGACGCTTGGCAGCTCGTACTTTACCACCAGTAACGATTCGGGAGCTTCGATTGGCGCTGCAAGACAAATGGGCAGCAATGCCTCAACAACTCATTGACACCCTCATTCTCAGCACGGGTAGACGCTGTGAAACCTGCCTAGCAGTCGGGGGAGATCATATCCCCTACTAAAGACCGGATGTTTCTTGCTAGACAGCTAGGGTGGAACGAAAATGACCTTAAATTTTTTTTTTCAATTTTTTTGGTTTGCCGTAGGGGGAAAAGTTGTCATTTAAGTTTAAAAAGAAGCAGAAGAAATTTCATTGCTTTACTACAACATCTTTAGGTGCCGCAACGAGCTTAAAGTTTGATAATAACCGAAATTTCCATTTAACATTTGAAATTTCTTTCTATACTTTCCTACTGCATATAACGACACAAAATATGACAATAAATACATTTTTTAAGCATTACATTAGGAAAAAAACACTAATTACAAAATACAGTTTTGGAAAACAAATCATAATCTTTACTAATAATAAAGCTGGAAGTCTGTCTGGAGATCTAGATCTTAGTCTGGATCTCTGTGACGCGCGTAGCGTCTAGACCATTCGTCCGATTTTTATGAAATTTGGCACAAAGTTAATTTGTGGCACGGAAAGTGTGCACCTCGAAGCGATTTTTCGAAAATTCGATTTTGTTCTTTTTCTATTCCAATTTTAATCACATTTACCCGAGGAAAATTATGAGATGGGCGAGTAAATTACCAAGTTGTCATAACGTGGAACCGTAACATGGGCAAGCCAATTGGCGAGAAATTCTTCTTACATTATTTGTAAATATACACGCAAACCAAATGACCTTTTAATTTTTCTACAACGGGCAAAGCCATGCGGCTATCACTAGTATACTATAAAAGACATTAACAATTCCATTTTTACCATTTAATGTATTCTTAATGATTGTAAAATAAATGGTTAAACCTGTATGATGTTTGTGTCTATTTCTTTGACACATTAAAGTGTTTATTTATTTATTTATTTTGTTCAAAATAACTCTTTCTTTCAAATAGCTCTTGAGTCAATTTTTCGTTTCTTGCGACTGAACCTTACTTTTTAAGAGCCGCCTAGGGGTTACAAGTTTCACTTTGAGGGATTCACTAGACAAATGTTTTACCAAGGGGGGTTCGGTTATTTCATTTTCACCCCATAAGATCAAATCGATGTAATGTTTGGCAGCAAAAATTATTTGTTGAACTTTAAACTTCTTAACCTCGCCTCAACTTTGTGTTCTTGCATTCAACACACGTTGTAATCCAAGTTCTCTTACATTTCTACGCTCTTTGCATAACATAGCCAAATGGAGATTTTCTGTTGCATCAAAATACCCATTTCTTTTTAAAACCGGTCTATAATGTTCTTAAAATCATGAGAGAGATATCATGCATGTAAGATACGTTCAAATAAATGTTTAGACCCGTAAGTACAAGAAGGTTTTAACTTGATAAACCACACAGGAGCATACGCATTGCCCACTTGATCCGTACAATGGATCCTTTCTTGAAAATGTATGAATGAATAATGATTACTATTAATATATTTCAGTATTATTATTTGTTTCAAACAATTTTAGCGAAATGCCACGCCCATATAAAGGAAACTATACTTTACTAAACTTCAACAATGTACTGAGTCAGAGTCTTGAGATTTTCAGTCGGATTTTTAGTTGCCACGTACAATCGAAATATACGGTTTGCAAATGTAAGTCATCTGGAGTGGGGAAGTTTTCCCAGGTTCCTTGAAGATTAATCTAGTAAGCAAGTTCCACTTGATATAGTGACACACATATCCAATACATATTTGTGATCGGTACTTATGTCCTGTATGTTCTCAAAAAGAAGGATATTTTCAATAGGTAAGGAAGTAACCACAGGAAGATTAGAACAGGTTTCCAGCTGTTGACCTATTTTGTCTTTAAATTCGTTTGATTCTTTTGTTTTACCATCTAAGAATCCATTAGGCTTCTATTCCTGCTGTCTCAAAGAAGCTCTTGACCAAATGGAATCTATTCTGGAAACTAAAAAGTCATATATATTTCACTTACAGAAAGATCTTTTCCAGCCGCACTTTTTAGGCCGTGTCAGTAGCATTTCATTACATCTTCGTACGTAGATAGTAAAACTTTATTGAAATCGCTAAAGATTCCAAAAATAGGACATTTTGATGTTTGTCTCGTCTGCACTTGTTTAGACTGAGCCATTGCAACTCACATCTTACCAACTAACGAAATTTTACGTTACTCACTAACTCAACTCGACAAAGAAATTGACACCTGATCTGAGCTTGGCCCCACTCACACAAACCACTGCTGACCAGCCCCGTCCCATTTAAACACCCGCTGCTGCAATGACTCAAGCTCCCAGATGCCAGTGCATTCGGCAAAAAGGGCGTTTTTGCGAAACTGACTTTGCTCTTGCGGCACCTCAAGACATAATCCGAACAACAAAAAAAAGGCGACCTGTTGAGCATAAAAATTGCTTTTCGACAGCATTTGAAGCATAAAGATAAATTTGAAATTAAAAAAAAAAAAATTAAAATGTAGCAAAAATTGCAATTTTGCAAAACTTGATGCTTTTTGCGGCACCTCAAGTCGTGCTTCAATATTTTTCATATTTTTTTTTGCATCTTGTTTGCATGAAAAGGCAACTTTTCCGCACTACGGCAAATTGCAAATCAAAAACTTTTTTTTTCGTTCCACCCTACTGGACACCCATCACAGGGATGTTTCGGCCTTCAGTCGCAGTGCGCTCCATGCCACTTTTTCAATAAAGCTTCTTTTTATCCCTCTGATTTCTCTTTTAGTAAGTGTTGCTTGCATTACACATGTCCTTACGTATTGGGGATCTTACGGTATTAAATGTATTGATTTGGAAAGCTTTTGTACAAAGTTATATTGAAATGTAAGTTGAATAATAATAGAAGAGTTCTTTACTGAAGATCTGAAATGCGACTCTGACTATGCAACAAGCAATGCTTTCAATAATAATCTATACATATTATAAAATGAAGCCTCCAAAAATCGTCTGTGTGTTTGAACTCGCAAAACTCGAGAACTACCGGCCGATTTCGCTGAAGTTTTCACAGTTTGTTCCTTTATGTCCTGAAAAGGTTTGCAGACCAGTTTGAAAAAAAAAAAATCGATGAATAGTTCTTTTTTATTCCAATTTAGGCCCAATTTTCACATAAATTCCCGAATATGAGGGTGAAAAATAACATGCACGTATTAATATCACATATTGTTGGAAAAGGTAGAATTTTCCGCGTTCTAGGCAAAATGTTTCAGTGCTTTACCTTAATTACGGCGGGAGTTATTTGCTTTTTAAGCTTAAATTCGTTAAGGCTTGGTTGAAATTTGGGCACTACTTTCTTCATTAAATCTATCAATAAAAAGTGAAGAAATTGTTCCACAGTTTTCTTTTTGACACCATTGGAAAAAGCGACATCTTTTACTCCAGACCTATCTTGACCTACGGTCGAAAGACTAAACTTCTATCTCGAAAGAAAAAAAAGTTACGAGCCTTTTTAAATCAATTTCGAAAAAACGCATTCCATTCAATTTATTAAACATTTTCTTTCGCAGTTTAATTCCTTCGGCTTAATTCGTTTTGCGTTTCCATGGTTACGCTTTTTAAATCCATCTTTATTGATTTAATTTCTTAAAAGCATTTTAATTCTGTCGTTTTTGTTTGGAATGGAAATTTTGCATGATGTTTTTTTTTTTTTATTTTTTTTTAAATAATTTATCTAAGCACGATTGTTGAATATACGTCAGTTGACACAATTTGTATTTTCAAGGTGAACCGGGCAAAGCCGGGCAACGCAGCTAGTAAGAATAATAATTAAAATAAGAAAAAATACAGAGTGAAAATTTTTCCAACACTTCCTCACAGAGAGAGTGTTACCTGATTTTATGCAGAAATATAGGTGAAAAATTGTATATTTAACCCTTACAAAATAAGGTCAGGTTTGATGATTTTTCACTTATTTTAGAGGAATATCCTCATGAGGCTCCCAACTTGCTTCAAATCTTCATGCTTTTGAACTTTGCGCAATTCCATCCCTTCGGCAGAACGTTAATTGTTAATTTAATGCTCCATTCCCCTCCATATAAAAATAACGGCTATAAAACTGTCGGAAACTAAAAAAAAAAAGGGGGGGGGAGGGGTGCCATTTCCAAAAAGTGAGAGTTGATGGGGGAAAACGGTGATTATATTTGGATTCAGGGGGTCATTTTTCCTAAGTATCAGCAAGAATGGTGTGAGTATTTCTTTGAAGGCTTTTTTTTTTTTTTTTGTCATGCAGTATAATTAGACAATACTGCTAATTTCAAAAATGCAGGAAAAATAAAATCTTTCACGAAATGTTTTTGAAACGAAAATTAGTTCCTCTTGAAAAAATAAGTGGGCAACGTGAAATTTTTTTTCCCCCTGTAAAATTTTCAAAAATAGTTTGAGCTGGGTTTGATATTAAGTGCTTGAAATGTTGACTGTTGCTGTTAGCTATAAGTCAACATTAAACGTCTGTCTACCTAATTCCTGTTAAAAAATTAATACTGATAGAAGAAAATAAGTTTATTTAGAACTGGAATGGAATCTAAACTAATAATACGTAATTACTCCACGTTTCTTAATTACATTTCATCTCACTTTCTCTTTGAATGGAATAATTCAATGCTAATTAACTGGTCTTTAGGGAGCATTTTTTACTGTTGATTTGCTTTGCCATTCCCTTGAGAAAGTTAATTATTAAAAGATTACTTGAGTAATATTAACTTTTACGTAATGACTTTATACTGTTTTAGTTTACATTCTTATTAATTTGTAACATGTTTCTGAAACTAACAAGTGGTTCAAGAAATTATTAAATCTGTTTTGCGTAATGAATTAATGAAATTATTATCGCTCTTTTTATGTTTTTCAATAATGAACAGTGAATAGTAATGATTAACTTTTTAGTTAAATCCATTCAAAAGAGGTTAATATTATCTAAATTAATTTGAGAGACTTTTATGTAACGGGGGGGGGGGGGGGGGGATCTAATAACTAGATGTTACCCATTTTGTGTCATGGGAGTTATTTCTTTAATTAAAGAAACTAAATGGGTAGCAAATATATTATTATTGATTAAAATTATGATAATGTGTTTTTATGTACAAATAAAATCATTTGAAAATAGTTTAAAAACTCTGCAAACAGCTGTTTTGGCGCTATTACATCAAATCCCTTCTTCAGTGCAGAAAAAGAGCGACGGAACAACCAAGTCCAACAGTTACAAAATATACTTGATTTCACTTATTCCATTTATTTCGAACTAGTGGTACCCGCACGGCTTTGCCTGTAGTTGAAAATTAAAAGTTATTCGATTCGCCTGTATATTTACAAATAATGGATGACGAATTTCTCGCCAATTGTCTATGTTCATTCGCTCTCCCATTCCACGTCATGATAATTTCGTAATTTACTCGTTCATCTTATGATAATTTTGCTCCGGAAAATGTTCTTAAAATTGAAATAGAAAAAGAACAAAATCAAATTTTCGAAAAATCGCTTCGAGGTGCACACCCCCATGCTACAAACTAACTTTGTGCCAAATTTCATGAAAATCGGCCGAACGGTCTAGGCGCTATGCGCGTCACAGAAATCCGGACATCCTACAGACATCCTACAGACATCTTCCAGACAGAGAGACTGAACTTTATTAGTAACTAGTGGTACCCGCACTGCTTTGCCCGTAATAGAAAAAGTAAAAGGTCTTTTGGTTCGCCTGTATATTTACAAATAATGTATGGTGAATTTTCTCGCCAATTGACTTGTACCCATGTTACGGTTCCACGTTATGATAATTTCGTATCTCGCCAATCGGCTTGTGCCCATGTTACGGTTCCACGTTATGATAATTTCGTAATTTACTCATCCATCTTATGATAGTTTTGTTCTTAAAATTGGAATAGAAAGAGAACCACATCGAATTTTCTAAAAATCGCTTCGAGGTGCACACCCCCATGCTACAGACTAACTTTGTGCCAAATTTCATGAAAATCGGCCGAACGGTCTAGGCGCTATGCGCGGCACAGAGATCCTGACAGACAGACACAGATCCTGACAGACAGAGAGACATTCAGCTTTATTATTAGTAATAATGATAAAGAAGATGGCTTGTTTAGCTTATGAAGTTTCTAATTCTTATATAAATAAGCGGAAAAAGTAACATTTCTACTAAAAGGACATAGGAAACGAAACTTTGATTTACAGAAATATCTTTCAATAAAATAGTAATCATTACGAGGCATTTATCTATTAGTCAATTTTTTTTTTCTGTTCATCAAACTTGAGAAAACTTTCATTAATTACAGGAAAACTTTTCGCAGTCAATAATGTATTGGATTTTGTCACATTCAGCGCAAATGACTTTTATAAAAACAGTCGAAATTAATTATCCGGAAAGCAAGTAATACAATTTGTTGTGACAAGTAACTCGGAAGTTTTTGTACTTTTTCTAATGTTGCAACATTGAAACAACTAATAAAACAGTTCTACTTAATGTGTAGGGACATTTCTATAGTACAAAAGTGTCAGATTTCTTGGACTAACCGAGCTACTTTAATTTCAGCCGTGAGCACTTTCAGGCTTAGTAACCTCCGGTTAATTTAATACTTTTAGCTAATGTGCTTCGCAGTTGAAAACATGTTATTATTTATTGATATTTGTGCATAATAAGAGCTCATGATGATGTCCAAAATTTCATCTCGAATACATGCCCATGCTGAAAGCGGGATGAAACTATAGTTTGATTATTGTATATTTGTAAACGATTAATTAGAGAAAGCATGGATTAAGTTCAAAAAAATTCGGAGGTATTCACAGAAGTCCATTAAATTAATTATCAAAAATTAAAAAAAAAAAAAAACTATTTTGGTAACTTTTTGATTTTTTGAGATGCAAATGTTGAGTTACTATGGAAGAAAGTATGCAAATGTGCACTAAATTACACGTTGATGGCAAAGTGACTAAAATGGGATCTTATTTTAAAAAATGCTTGAAGGGGGGTCACGTATCAGTCTCCGTAGTATGATGGTCACAAAAAGTTACTGTAAGCACATCAGCAGGTTGTAGCAACTTACGAATGGCAATCCGCGGTGTCGTCACAAAATGACGTTTTCATAACGTCACACATTATTTCAGTGACGCGGCAGTAAAGTCACATGAAACTTATCACAAATGTGTCACAACGTGACTCATGTGAGACGTCACATTTCTGTCACTCTGTGACTGTGGGCGTTTTGACTCGCAGTGACGCCCCTGTGACTGTGTTGTGACAAGACTGACCGGAACGCCGGATGTACTAGTGAAGCATTTAGAGGGGTCATCTGTCACCTAATAATGTAAGCTCTGCAGTGATTCTGAAGCTGTGGTTCACAGCCCACTAAATGGTCCTCGAGCAATTTCCATGTTGTCCGCGAACAGCTAGTGAAAATTGTCTTTTCCTGTTAACGGTTGTCATTACATTCATTTAAGAAATCTTTTAGATTCATCTCATTTCATTTAATATAATTGCTCTGAAACGATTATTTCTATCGTATGTGGTCCGCTAAGTATTCGGAAGGGTACCAAGTGGTCCTCAGTAGTGAAAATGTTGAGAATCATTTCTCTAGAGAACTGAGCTTCTGCACCTTGGGTTTGAATCCAGGCAGCTGCATTGATGTTCAATAGCTATTGCACTTCTTGCAATCGCATCCCAGGGTTTTGGAGTCCAATTAAAGCTGTAGGATTCAAGACGATCCAAAGGCACGTACAAGTACCCAAGTGTGATTCACCGATTTTATTGAAACTTTGCACATCGATAGAACAATTAAAAATATTGAACCCGTGTTTTTCTTTATCGGCAACAAACACCTTTAACGGGTAAAATTACCCCTAAATATTGAATATTTGGGAATTTGATGATAAAATATATTCTTTTATTTTAAATTTCAATTACAAAAATTCAAATAGTGATTGACAATTTGAAAAAAACTAAACAAACTACAGCTGATGTGCATCAGAATTTTTCTGAAAATACTATTAATAGGGGTACACCATCTATCGCAATATTACCCCCGTCACGTGAATGAAAGCTTAGATCTCTCGCAAAAAGGATGTGTTATACAGGGTGTTCCGTTTTAACCTGCAAGACTTTTATTTTCGCAACCATTAGTCCTAGATGTATACTTCCAATTGCAAAAATGTTCAAAATCAGATGTAGAGTTAAGATGTTGAAAGTTTGAAGTAAAAATAAAAATAATTAAAAAAAATTTTTAACTTTTTATACGGGCCCCAGGTCCCCTCGCATATATTTAGGGAAATTTTTTTCATTGAAAAAGCATTCTAACAAAAAAAGTTTGACATTAGTACTACCAATATTCACCGAGCTATGAAACTGTTTTGTGACTTACACCACTTTACGCTCGCCATCAACAACACCTTTTGGGGGAAAATATAGCGGTTGACAAGGGTTTAAAATTATATGTGTGCGTAGAGTGTGATTTTTCAGATTGATCGAAGTTGCTTAGTGCGCTTTTGCGTATCATGGCGTAACGTTTGCTTTTATTTTGGAACAGCAATAAAAAATATAAATACTTATTTATTTACTTCGACAACCAGACATTCCTCTGAAAGGGCAATGAGTTCCAATCTCATCTTTTGTATGGTCTCTTAAAACTTTAAATTCGAATATATCCTTGAGTTTTGGTCGCACAAATATCAAGTGTTTTGTGTCAGTAGTAGTTTTCAGTGGAGATTATTTCTCTTAATATTAGTTAGGAGACCTGGGGCCCGTATAAAAAGTTAAATTTTGTATTTTTTGGCTCTTTTTTTTTTGCTTTAAACTTTCAATACCTTATTTATGCATCTGATTTTGAACTTTTTTGCAATTTGATGTATGCATCTAAGATTAACGATTGAAAAAATAAAGATCTTGCAGGTTAAAAGGAACACTCTCTGTATCAATATAAAGCTCTATTTTTTAACTTCACGTTATGTTTTGAATTTTCATTCTACTATATAATTAGGAGACAAGTTATAGTCATTTTTAACACACTTTTTTTCCCCGCACATTTTGAGTTTTTTCACTTGTTTATATTACGACCAATTTTCAAAATGGAAATCTAAAAATTACTTATCTTGTCATATGTGTCCTTCATGCCAAATTTTGTTGGAATTGGAAATGGTGAGGTTAAGAATGATTTTTCTGATATAGAGTTGCTTAAAGGCGTGATGGCGTAAGATTGCGATGGATGGTTTACCCCTCTAAAAAAGTATTTTCAGAAAAATCCTGAAACACGTCAACTTTAGTTTGTTTAGTTTTTTCAAACTTTTAATCGATATTTGAATTTTTGAAATTGAAACCTAAAATAAAGGAATATACTTACTATATATAAGTTTAAAGTTGCACCGAATTCGTAACAGTAGTGAATTTAATAACGATTCCAGTGATGTAAGGTTAATTATTTTTTTTCTGAAAAACAAAATGAAATCTTACGTAAGAACAGGGGGGAAGGATTGGAAAAACCTTATGTACCCTTACATGAGGAAAAAGGGGGGGGGGATTGCAAAAATCATCCTTACGTAATTAATGAATGACCCCTTATCTTTTAAAGTTGCAAATATTCATCTTTCTTGGAACTAAAAAATATAGTTAGTCGTAAGATTATTCAATGCTAATAAATACTTCAGACTTTGAGTTTGAAGGGGAAAAAACAAACAGAAGCATGTTTTTAAGTTTGTGGTATACATTCTCGAGTCTGTAAAAAATGTATAAAAAAGAACTTAAGATAAAGACAGACTGGCTTTTTAAAGCTCATTTAACTTCCTTCCAGACTTTCGATGTAGCAAAAGTTTCTAGACATTTTAACTTACTCAGATTTAGTGTTTACGATTAGCAGAATGTTTCTGAAGAAACTTATTTCGAGGTTCTCAGAGTTCCAAAATAACTCGAAAGTTTAAACACCGAAATAAATTTAATCAGATTAAAAGTGTTTGCAACAACACATTTATCTTATTCGAGAAGTCATTTGTTTTTCTTCCTGTTTGGGAGAAATTATTTTTAATACTAGTGTCTAAGTTACATTACGTAAAGCAATCTTTACTTTAAAAAAAGCTTTTAAATGATTGCAAATTCTTAAATTAGACAATAACACACATAAACGCATATATATATATATATATATATATATATATATATATATATATATATATATATATATATATATATATATAGTAAAACCTCTCTAATGCGGACACTAACGGGACAAATTTTTTTGTCCATAATAGAGGGGTGACCGCAGTTGAGGGGTGTCCGTTAGGAGGAGTTTTACTATATATATATATATATATATATATATATATATATATATATATATATATAGGAGTAGATAGAGAGAAATACGTAAATTGATTCCTATACTTTCTTGTTGTTCCTAGTGGCAGAGCTAAGAGAGGAGTTTTGGTTTTCAAATCGTAAAAAGGTTTTGGTATGAACATATATTTCTAATCCTAACACAGTAGTTTATTTACATATAAGCTGTGCCCAATTAAAGTAGTCGTTAGTCGTATTTTGTTACAAAAATGTCCTCTCCTACTCCGGTCCGACTCCAGGAGTTTTAGAGCCATCGACTTCGACTTTGACTCCTTTGCCCAAAAATCAGAACTACTGCGACTCTAACTCCGCAGCTATGAAAGACTGCGGACTTGGAGGGCAAATGACCGAATTCCATTCCGACTCTTGAAATTTTCTTCGAATCCAGACCTCGACTCCGACTCCTTTACCAAAAAATCAGTTTGACATCGACTCCATGACTCCGACCCCGCAGTCCTGGTTAAAACTTTAAGTAAGTTCTTACTTGGATTGTATTCAAGCGCATATGCTTCGAACGGTTCAGCTAGTTTTATATGAATTTGACTTTCAACGTTTCTAGAAACAGGACTTATAGCGATTGTTAAATTACATCCAAATTAGCAACTTTTACGAATTGATGCATCGAAAACGTTCGGTCGAGGGGAAATGATTTATTGGTTACGTTTCACTTTGCTCTTTCAATTGATATTTATTTAGAGTTCTTTCATTTTTCCTCTAAGGCGAGGTTTCCTGGATAGAGTTATATAAGGCCCTGAGCAACGGAATCACTCAAGGCGGCTGATTATCGATAATCTTTCAAACTTTATGTTGGTACAGAATATTTCAGGTCAGAATCGATAGATTCATTCGAATTCATCATTCGAGTTTACAAGTCGAAGTAGTTGGGAGAGACCTATGTACTTAGGGCCATCATATACCCTAGGGTGATTCAAAAAAACTTTTTTTCAGCTAGAGTCCAGGACACCCTCTATTTTTTTAGACTTAATAATTGTATTATGCTGTAAAAGTTTTAACTTCTTACTCAAATTTTAAGACTGTGCTCAATGGCCCCTAACTTTAACATTAGCCGTAGCATAGAAAATGTCACAAATTTAGAAATATTTAATTTCCCATTTTTTTTTGTAAATAATTATTTTATTGCAATGTATATGCATAATACTCGTGTATATTATAATATATAGCGTAGTTTTTTCAGTTCAATGTTTTTTTTTAACCCCCCTCCCCATACTGATGAAGTTCGAGGGAGAAGGTTGAGCAACCTCCTTCAGTTGAAATTAAAGCTAAAATTCTTCCGGTATATTGCTATCCACAAGTCTAAAAATATTGAGGGGTGTCCTGGTATCTAGGAGAAACTTTTTTTTACATGTATTTTTGAACCATCCTAATGTACCCAAGGTTTGGTGCCAGTTCGATGAATAACGCATCAATTGGTATTTTGCTGCAATTTTAAAAGCTTGAAGTCAAAGTTGTGACAATTGATAAGTGAAAAATGTTACAATATAGTTTGGAGTGAAGTTTTTCAGCTCCTCTTTTATGTTTGTGTAGATCTAAGTCAAAGAAGTGTCACTGAATCTTAGTAGATAGTTTGTACTAAATGAGTAAAACAGTAGGTACTAAATGAGGTATTACATTAGTCCTCATCTGTGTTAATTTTTAATATTAGACCTTTTGTATAAAATATAGTCTACTGTTTTACTTAGGGCCATGTATTTTCTAAGTACTCAGGTCTATTCTACATTCTTATGTAATTATTTTAAATGCATATTCACATGTACATTCATTTTATATTCTTGTGATTTATAATTATAACGAGTAAAGCGTTACTTCCGAATCAACTGGCTCTAGAAACTAATCAGTACTAGGTGATATCGAGGTAAATTTGTATACGAATATTTTTTTCAGCCCGTGAACCAGCATATTTTTTGAGGTATAGCAGTCAGAATAAAATGATAAGTCCGCTAACATGCACAACCAGCAGTGGTCTAAGCAGCGGTCTCCAACAGCAAAACCAATAAATTGAGTAAGCATTCTCTGTTTACTCAATGTCTTTCAATTCCTTGCATTACTTTTTGAGTTAAAATTCCCCCCCCCCCCCCAAATCTTCACCCACACGCAAATAAGCGAGTAAATAAAGCTTTTTCCGTAACAGTCTTTTCCAAAACTTTCCCGCTTGAAACATGCAAAGCGATCAAAACTTGAAAATCAAAAATTTCCAAATTTAATATTTTCGTCTGCATCTTGTTGGATACGGAAATTGCGAAAAAATGGAAAAATATTCTAAAAGTTGTCGACTAGAAAATGGTTTTACGAATCCAATATTTTTTCTATATTCTTTAGAAATAGGAGAGAATAAAAACGTGTCAAATAGCGTTTCTGCTTCGTCCTTAAAATATAATATCTAGGGTGTATCTACTTTTATACTTGGATATTAAGCTTATGGGTACAACCAAATACAGATTCTAGTTTTAAGTAGGGGAATGTGGGGCAAAATAAAATCGTTAAGATGACTGGGCTTTTTCAAAATGAACAAATTGAAAATTTAATTTGAAATATACAGTACATAAGGAAAGTTTTATAATAAAACTTGCATTGAAACATTATTTTTAATTTTTGGCAGTACATTTGAGATTAAAAAAAAAAAAAGTGGAAAATTTTCACTTTTTATGGGACAAAGTGAAAAAGGAAATATTTTTCTGGTGAAATATTTTTTATTAGATCATCAACGATATTTTTGATCAAATAAATGACTAAATAAACGAAAGAATGAATAAATGAAAAGAAATTGAAAGAATAAACAAACAAAAAAATAAATAAATTAGTGAATAAAATAGTGAATGAATAAGAAAATAAGTGAATGGATGAATAAGGGAATTATTAAATGAAGGAATGTAAATGAATATGTAAGTACATAAGGAAAGTTTTATAATAAAACTTGCATTGAAACATTATTTTTAATTTTTGGCAGTACATTTGAGATTAAAAAAAAAAAAAAAAAAGTGGAAAATTTTCACTTTTTATGGGACAAAGTGAAAAAGGAAATATTTTTCTGGTGAAATATTTTTTATTAGATCATCAACGATATTTTTTAACAAATAAATGACTAAATAAACGAAAGAATGAATAAATGAAAAGAAATTGAAAGAATAAACAAACAAAAAAATAAATAAATTAGTGAATAAAATAGTGAATGAATAAGAAAATAAGTGAATGGATGAATAAGGGAATTATTAAATGAAGGAATGTAAATGAATATGTAAGTAATTAAGTAAATAATTGAGTGAGTAAGCAAAATGAACTATTTCACTTTGCCCCATCCATTTTGCCCGCATGTACTTGACTAATTGCACGAAATACAATGAGCTGAATATTAACTAAATAAATATAATATTAGAAGGACTCAATCAATTAATATTTAAAATATTAATGACAAGAGCCTAATAATTTTGTAATAACAAAAGTTTTTTTTTTACTTACAACAAAATGTTACAATAGGAATATCAATTTTTGAAAAATGTTTGTATTATTATACATTTTAGTGTTCGGTGGTATTTCTATTTTGATTGGAATATATTACACGTGCTACTATATTGTTAAAGTATTACCAGATAGGTGGTTCTAAAAGCAGAGTAAATATTTCACCATTTCACTTTGGCCCACATTCTCCAACATTCCTTCTCCTAATCTTAGGGAAAGTTTCATTTGGAGTTATTAGAATTGGAAAAAAAAAAAAATGAATTTTGTCATCTTGAATTTAAATCATGTTTTTCGCAATCACGAGTGTGTGTGTATATGTAAGCGTGTGTGCTTGTGTGTGAGGGGTATGTGTGTGTGTCTGTGTGCAGGCATGAGTGTGTGGGTAGTTGTGTGTAGGTGTGTGTGGGGGATATGTGTGTGTAGGCATATGTGTTTGTGTCTGTGTGCAGGCATGAGTGTGTAGGTAGTTGTGTGTATGTGAGTGTGCAGGTTTGTGCGTGTATGTGTTTGTGTATGTGTGTAGGTGTATGTATGTGTGTGCAGGTGTATATATGTATATGCGTGTAGGTGCGTGTATGTATGCGCGTAAGTGTAGGTTGTTGACTAAACCTGGAGACGGCTTTCGCTAGAGGTGCAGTATCGTGAGGAGCCCGTCGACGGTGATGGGTGGCGGTGGGAAAAATCAAAGTAACGTCAAAAACAGTCAAATGAAAGCAATAAGCAATCGTGATTGCTCAAAAAAAAAAAAAAATCAGATGGTAATGAGATTAATTTTTTCAAGTACCTTAAGCGTTTTATAGTTCCTTCGCTCTAGCTGCTAGTAAAAATGTATGCATCATTTTTCGAGACTAAAAAAACTTTCTTTCAATGAAATAAACATTAAAAAGAAGTTAGCTGGTAAAGGCATTAGTTTGCTTAATAATGGTGGCATGGTTAAAATTTAGTTTAAATAATCAATGTCGGTTAAAAAGAAAACAGCATTAGAGAACAAGCTGCTTTATTTCCCATTCTTAAATCATTACGAAAACTTGACTTCAACAAGTTCTTTAAAAAGCTATCACGGAATAGATGGTAAAGCATTGTGAAAATAGGAAAATCCATTGTTTGAAATTTGATGATTGGTCTTTGAGTAATTTCAGTTTAGAACTGAAAAGACCTTTTTAGATTTATTAAAATTGTTGAATATCTAAGAAATAATAGTTATTACTGTTATTTTTTTGAAATTTAGAATTGTTGATTAATCGCAGAGTATATATATTTGCAGTTTAAAGCAAACATGATCCTTTTATTTCCATCAAAACTGTTGAGTAACTAAGAAGTAATAGTAAATGCCATTATTTTATACCACTTAGAATTGATGATTAATCTCAGAGCTATTGTAATTCAGAGCAAACATGATGCTTTCCACTTAATTAAAGCTGTTTAATATCAAAGAAATAATTGTTATTACTAAAAATGTTTTATAAGAGAAAATTGATTATTGGTTTTAGAGTAATTTTGGGTAAGGACTAACAGGAACTTTTTACTTTTAGTAAAATGGCTGAATACTTACGAAATAGTTGTTTTTACTATTTGCTCAAGGAAGGAAACTGATATTCGATTTGAGAGTAATTGTAATTTAGAGCCATTGAGATTTTTCATTGAGTTAAAGTTATATAATGACAGTGCAATAATTGCTATTACTATTGACATATTATAAAGAAAAAATCTGCTGCCCAATGCTTTGTCTCAAAGAAAAATATTAAATTAAATATACTTTATAATCATTCGTAAATAATTTTATAATAAGTTTAAAAAAGGACATATTTTTTTTTTTGCGTATGAGCCGCTTCTTTTTAAAGCGGGACAGATCCATTTTATTTTGGGTTTTGGGAGATGTTCAAGGTATTTAATTAACTGTTATCCTTTATTTTTCACACGCTCAGTTGATCAGTTTTATTAATAAAGATCTAAAGCTTTTAATCTATCAACTATTAGGATTTCAATTTTTTTGACTCTAAATTGTTATGGATAAAAAGAATAATTTTTGTTTTATCTATAGATACCACTATCGTCATTTTCTCAAAAACGGAATAGCCTTATTTTAAAAATAAACAGATCTTATGTAGTAACTTACTTCAACAAAGATAGACCAATGAAGTCAGGTTATGCTGTGAGCTGCTTGCTTATACGCGTATGTAATTTTCGTTTTAAATTCGGATCTAAAACATAGTGTTTTTTCAACTTAAAAAATGATTTTTTCCTTCGTGCAAGGAACAAACAAAAGTAAGTGGAAAATTAACGGCAAGCTTAAACAGCTGTAAATAACTTCTTTTCATTTGAAAAATTTAAAACTTAGTGTTTGTATATAAGACGGCTAGCTTATCTTCTTTTTATGAAGTATTAAACTAAGCATCTGAAAACACATTATTATAGTTGTATTCTTGTACTAAGAAACTAAGTTTTAATATTCTTCTGTAAAAAAATCATGGTTAAATTATATCCACTCTAAACACGAGGAGCTTTTAAGAGCCTTACTTTTAACTACTTTAATATGCAGCTTTGAAATGTTAGCCTTTTTTTCGGTTTCTTAATACTTATGTTCTAAGACATAACTTAAAAATGTTAAACCCACACGTTTTCATCATCAAAGGAATAAGACATTGACGCTAAGATGTTTTATTGCATGGTTTTTTGATCTTTAAAGTAAAAGAAGAAATATCAGATTCTTCTCAAAAGAAAAGATGGTAGAAAAGGTCGCATGAATTTCACTTAAAACACTCTCAAGGGCTAATTAGTAGATTCTATAAACTTGCGCTTTGTGATAAATAAGTATTTACGCCGTAAGGCCATAATAAAAGAGTTCTAATATTTTTGACTCGCAGGGAAAATATTTACTTTAACATTCTTACAACCGTAACGATATTTGTTATATTTTTAGTCTGTAAGAATTTGTAATTTGAACTTGCAATGCTTCAAATTCCTAAGTTGATCAGACAGAAGCGCATACTCATTTCGTTTTTTGCCTCGTTGCTAAATACTTCAGTTTTTTTTTTTAATTTTATGTTTTCAAAGAAAAAAGAGATTTTGTTTGTTATTTCACCCTTGGGCATACTGTTTGGAAAATCCAAGTTTAGATGTTTGCTTCAATATCATTAGATAAGCCTGTTTGATTGATGAGCGAGATTTAGATATTATGCTCTTTAAGAAACCTAGCTATTACCAATGTAGTAAAATTGCGTTTTTTATTTCTTTGCAAAGAATTCAAATGTGTAAGCTTTAGTATTTTATTTTTGTATACCTGCGTAATATTAAGTAGTATTAGAGATGCTATCTCTCGTTCAATGCGTTTAATAGACCAATTCGAAGTTCCTTTTTTTCCAGTTCATTTTTTTCGAAGACACCGTATGATGAATGAAGCATTCAAAACTTATATAATCTCCAATGATTTTATTGAACTTTAAAGAACTGCCGAAAATGTTTTTCAAAATATCTTTTACTATATGAGAGTTATTTTCTATTCCTTAGAGAAAGTAAGGAAAGTATTGCATTCATGAAAAAAAATTCTCATTCAACCTTCAACCTAAATGGAGTTAAGACTATACCTTAAACACCGTTAAACCAATTGGTAATAGTCTTTTTCCTCGATGTACAAACGAATAGGCAAACAAAAAATCTATTTTGAACAATCCCGATCTCATTTAGGATAGTTTTGCTGTGAGGTCTTGTGTAGCTAAAAATCGGTTATTAGTAGAAGATATAAACTCCGTATGTAGGAATTATATTACATCTCGTTGTGCGCCTTTTCTTAGTGGCAATTGGATGGTTTAAAGTTGTTTTGATGTCGTTTGTGGCAATTAAATGTTCATTTCAGAGCGTTTTTTGCATCAAGTTATTTCTCTAATGCTTTGCCGGGCTAGATAACAGGGCTGTTGGTATACTGCATGTAGTTCTGTATCTTTTCTTAGCGGCAATTGGATGGTTTAAAGTGGTTTAGCTGTTGTTTGTGGCAGTTCAACGTTCATTTCAGACCGTTTTTTGCATCAAGTTACTTCTCTAATGCTTTGCCGGGCTAGATAACAGGGCTGTTAGTATACTGCATGTAGTTCTGCGCCTTTTCTTAGTGGCAATCGGATGGTTTAAAGTTGTTTTGCTGTCGTTTGTGGCAATTTATCGTTCATTTCAGAGAGTTTTTTGTATCAAGTTATGTCTCTAATGCTTTGCCGGGATAGATAACAGGGCTGTTGGTATACTGCATGTAGTTCTGCCTTTACCTTGGCTTAGAGGGGAGGGGGGTGACTTACGGTTTTATGTAATTAAATGCTTTCCTGCTCTAGTGACATATCCAATAGTCAAGTGACCCCTGCTTGAAGGAGCTTCTACGGAACGAAAAAAGATAAGTACTTCCTAACTTAAAAAAAAAAAAAAAGATGCAGCGTTACAAATGTTTGCTTCATTTTCCTTTTTAACCTTTTGTATAAATTACAATCAATTTTGAAGAATAAACCAATAAAAGTTCGTACTTCACAGAATAAAAAGGTGAGAGGTTAGTACAAGAGTTATCAACAAATGAACACTCTTTTAAAGAATGAAACTGCGACATTAGAAGCACTTCGATTTTAATTTTTGAATATTAATATTCATAAAAGAGATGTCGCACGAATATTTAAAATAGTTTCCAAGTTTTGGGGAAAAAGGCAAAATAATGCTGAAGGTAGATGATATATTGATAAATGAATTCATCATAGTTCCTGTTATAATTAAAGTTAAATATTGAATTCAACATCGTGGAAATGGCTGCTTAGAACTACGAACTATGTAATTTGCATTAATTTATGACGCTTAGTAATGTTTCTTGAATTCTCATTTCTTTCTACGTGGACCAGAATATTCACAAGACTTTAAAAACTAATTTAAAAAGAATAAACCAAAAAAGTCATGCATATAAACAAAAAGTACTAGGCTTATTAGCATTTTCTCGTTTTTTTTATACCTCTTTCATCCACCATTAGACGGTGGCTGCAGTACCCCCTATAAATTGTTGGAGTTGCGAATTAAATCACGTGCTTCAATAATAATGAATGCTTTCAATAATAAGGATAATAATAATAATAAAAAAAAAATCGGCGGTTCGAAATTTTTTTTTCGAACATGGGCTCATAGAGTGAATGCTGCTCTAGTTTTATGCAGAAATATAGGTGAAAAAAGTGCATAATTAACCCTTACAAAAAAAGGTCAGTTTTGATGATTTTACAAAACTTTTTGAGGAATATCCTCTTGAGGCTTCCAACTTCGTTTAAATGTTTATGCTTTTGAACTTTGCACAGTTCTTTCCCTTAAACAGAATGGTATTTGTTAATTTAATGCTCCATTCCCCTCCAAACAAGTAACAACTATAAAACTGTCGAAAATTAAAAAAAAAAAAAAAAAAAGAAATGGGATGCCATTTTCAAAAAGTGAGACTTGATGGGGAAAAACGCTGATCATATTTGGATTCAGGGGTCATTTTACTTAAGAATCAGCCAGAATGGTATCAGAAGCATTTGAAGTTTTTTTTTTGTTGCTTTGCAGTGTAAATAGACAATGCTGCTAGTTTCAAAAAGGCAGAAAAAAAAATCTTACACCGAATGATTTTCAAGCGAAAATTAATACCTTTGGAAAAATTAAGTGGGCAATGTGAAATGTTTTTGTCGCCACTGTAAATTTTTCAAAAATAGTTTAAGCTGTGTTTAATGTTAAATGCTTGAAATGTTGACGGTACTTTCACTTCTGTTAGCTATAAGTCAACAGTAAACGTCAGTATACTTAATTACTGTTAAAAAATTAATACTGATAGATGAAAATAAGTGTTTATTTAGAACTGACATGGAATCTAAACTAATAATACGTAATTACTCGACGTTTCTTAATTACATTTCATCTCACTTTCTTTTTGAATGAAATAAATCAATACTAATTAACTGGTTTTTTGGGAGTATTTTTTACTGATCATTTGCTTTGCTATTCCCTTGAGAAAGTTAATTACTAAAAGATTACTTGAGTAATCTTAACTTTTACGTAATGACTTTATCCTGCTTTAGTTTACATTCTTAGTAATTCGTAAGTTGTTTCTGAAACTAATAAGAAATTCAAGAAAATATTAAATCTGTTTTGGGTAATGAATTAATGAAATTATTATTGCTTGTTTTATGTTTGTCAATAATGAACAGTGAATAATAATGATTAACTTCTTAATTAAATCCATTCAATAGAGATTAGTATTATACAAATTGAATTTGAGGGATTTTTATGTAACGAGGGGAGGGGGGATCTAATAACAAGATGTTATGTATTTTGTGTCATGGGAGTCATTTCTTAAATTACAGAAGCAACGGGGTAGTAAATATCCTATTAATGAGTAAAAGTATGACAACGTGTATATATGTACAAATAAAAGCATGTAAAAAGTGTTTAAAAACTCTCTGCAAGCAGCTGTTTCGGGGTTATAAAATCAAACCCCTTCTTCAGTGCATAATAAGAGCCATGGAACAATCAAGTCCGACAACGGACAAGTGAATGAGAAAAAAAAAAAAAAAAAAAGACATGGATGAGTAAATAGGCGAAAGTGGCCGGAACAGGAAACGTGACGTCAACAGAAAGCAGCAAGGACATCTGTACCTGGAAAAAAAGTCATACACTGAAAAAACTTTTATTAAATGAAAGATTTCCAAACAGAAGGAAAAGGGGACCTGCTCAACAAATCATTCACTTGATTAAATCTAAATCGTACGTGAAAGAACATCCATGGATAATTTTGGCTTAAAACGTTAATAAAAACTCTTTTGCGAATACATTAATTCCTTGTAGGGGAGACTGTGTATAGTTGTAACACTTTTTACGTTTTAAGTTTTTAAAATTTTGTAATTAGTCTTACGTAGCAAAAGAAAATTTCATGAAATGCCATCATTATTTTCTTAGAACAAATAATTTTAACACCTTTGTCAACATAATTTTCTTCAGATAAAAATTAATTATTTTTTTTTTGAAGTGTATCAACTTATACCCAACGTGGGTACACCAATGAATAATTGTTATCCTGACGTAATAAGCAACGAAATGAAGTTTTCAAGTGGCGTTTTACAGAAGACTCCATCTAAACATGTGAAGTCGTAATTGGAATTAGTTAATAAACCTAAATTCACTTTAGGGTAGACCGGGGCACCTTTACGCGGATTTTTTTCAATGAATTTTAAAATTTTTATGTTTTAATTTAGGAAATTTTAGACATTGCGATTTTATGAAGCAGTTAATGGAGTCAAAATTGGTATATTCAGTTGTTGCTCAGTTTGTGTTTTTAAGCATTAAAAAATTATTTTTCAGTCCAAGTCGGATGCTTAAACTTGCCCCGGACATGGGGCACATTTACGCATATTAATTTTGACACCTAAAGGTGGTTCTGTTAGTGTTTTGAACATAATGTCTTACAATCGCTGAAATAAAGCAACTTTATTACAGACTGAATAGTGTATGGAGTTGAAGCTGAAGGGGCATGAAGACAGCACTATATGATTGCAAGTGGCGAATGAGTACCTTAATTAAAAATTAAATGGTAATTTTCAAAACTAAATAGCCGGAAAATACGAAAAATGTTTCAGACAATTTGGAGCGAAAAAAATGTTAGGGGCATAAGTAAGACACCGTAAGAGCGATCGTAAAGGTGGTCTGACTTTCAACGCATAAACTTGCCCCGTCGCTAAAATTGGATTTATTTTTAAGGTGCAAAAGGATTAATAACATTTCAGATCATACAGATACAATTCTCAAAAAAGGATAAAATTTTGCTAATTTTTATATATTTGTTTTTTCTTAAATAAGTATTATTTATTCACAATAAGCTTCAAAACGTTTAACACAAAATTTACTCAACTTGGTAGAAAACAGATTATTCTTTCTGCATGCTGGACCGAAGGTCGACTAATGCTCAAAAACTTGTGAGAATATTTGCTAGGGAATAGTATCAGTCTGTTATGACTGTTGGCTCTCCAGTTATAATTCATTTTGAAAAAAGGGCACTGCGTAAACGTCCCTATGCGTAAATGAGCACCGGTCAACCCTACAGTTAACTTTACAAACATAAGTATGTCTGTCTTTTCCGTAATACGCACTTTATAACATTTCAGGAGGACATTTTTTCGTTTGTATAATTTTGGTCATTTTTAATCATTTCTGGAAAAAGAAAAAAACCTTCTAAAACTGTGAGTTAAATTATTACAAGCTATCAACTTGAACCAATCGCAATGTATACATTAAACGACCCTAAATTTACTTAAAAACGGTGAAAAAACAGCTTCGACTATAAGCAACTTCTATTCGGTAAACTCATTTCTCCTGTTCAAAGAAGACAGATCTTGCTTAGTCTGATATAATTACTTAAACACCTTATGTGACTGTAAAAAACCATCAAAATTTACTTTTGTGCACAAAAAACAATTTGTTACGAATAACTCTCAAACAAAAAAGACAGCTTCTCATGCGTACGTTTCTTGATTAAATATGAGTCGGTTGCTCCATGTTGATTCTGCATGCATGCAGAAACTTGTTCCTCAGAACATTATGAGAATAGGTTTGTTGTTAAATGTACTTGATTCAATTAAAAATTAAGCAATAAACTGTACCTAATGACGTATCTGTACCTAAAAAAAATTACATTATTGAACATCCGTAAGGTGCAGTTGTGATCAGATTTAGCAATTCTTAAGAGTGCGGGTAAAATTCTTTGTTAGCGCTTCTAATCAAAGTTCTGCAAATTCTTTCACAATGTTTTTGCAGTTAATCTTTCTCAAGTTACAGAAATTTCAATTTAATTTGTTTCTTTTAACTCTAATTGAATAACATTTTCCTCGACAGAAATTCTTAAGATAAGAAACATTTAGCTCTCTGGTTGATTGTTCTGTATACATTTGTTACTCAATGAATTTATAGAATAGTTAAAAGGTATAAAACAAGAGAAATTTACTAGTTAAATACTTTCAACTATATTAAATATTTTCTCGCCGAAAGTACAATTTAATTAATTTCGTATTCAGTTTTATGGTTAATTAATAAAAGCAGAGTGACAAACAAATGTTAATTACGATAAATAAATCTTGCCTCATAACTGTGAGACGGTCGAAAAAGCAACATTTTAAAACAATTTAAACTCTTACTTTAAAGTATGCAATCCAATTAACATTTAATGTACACAATCATGAAATAACACTTTCTCCAATTCTTGTTTTAGACGAAATTTGAAAAGAAATTTCTGCCGTCTGCACTATTTCTTTGACAGAAAGGAAAACCAATTGTTTAAATTCATTAAATCATGAATGTTTTAAGAACAAGGTTAAAGAATAAAGAAAAACGTTGGGAGACATTTGAAAAGACAGAGAGAGTGTGGCGTACTAGCATGGATGACACCTGGTGCGGTAATATATGGTGTCACCCTTCCCTCTCCCTAGAAATACAAACGCAAATAAAAAAAAAAAAAAAAAAAAAAAAAGAAGTTTGACTTCTTGAATTTAAATTATGTTTTTCGCGATCAGGAGTGAGTGTGTGTGTGTGTGTACTCGTGTGTGTTTGTGTATGCATGCGTGCTTGTGTAGGATATGGACGCAACCTGGAGACGGTGCTCGCTAGAGGAGGATCATCGGGAGGGGCCGATCGACGGAAGTGCTGCAGAGGAAGGCGAGAAGGAAACAAAATAATAGGAATTCAAAACCGTCAAGTGAGAACAATAAGCAATGTGATTGCTCAAAAAAAAAAAAAAAAAAACTTTTTATTTTTTTACCAGGGTTAAAAGAGCGCGCTTCCCATACTTTGGGTGCTCCAGAAAAAAGTTTTTCCTATCTCCTGTAAAATTGTCATAATATGACTTAAGTCCTTCATGACCGTTTGTTGAAAAATCAATTCATTCAGACTCGGAGTTTTTAAATTAGAGCATGTTGAACTAGCAACTTTTCTTATAATTACCCTGTATGTACGACTATGTCGCAAGCATGTGAAAAAATATAGAAACATTTCACGACTCCTTCAGTTTAAAGAATGTATTCAAAATTTATTGCGAAATTCATATTTTTTGGCTGAAACGGACCTCTTTCTATTTTAACGCTTGCTATTTTCTATTCTTCGCTTAATTAATTCATAACTTAATGCCTCTAATAAATAGATTTAAAAGTTCGGATTCCAAAGCCTTCCAAAATTATTTTTTACTCCCTTTGTTAGGGTAGACTTAAGGATGTCGCTTTAAATCTTGTTTCATTTAAGTCATTTAGTAAACTATCTTATAAAAATGTAATTCACGCCAAAAGTTCCTATTCTGTTCACCCAGAACACTTCAGTGAATTTTGTCTTTATCTATTTCGTTTCAGTTTTGAAAATGTGCTTAATTTGAACTAGAAAAAAGAGAGAAAGTGAAAAATGGATTCTCTTAACAGGCAAAACTATTAAAATTATGCGAGAATCTTGTTAAAAACTGAGCAGGAATCCTTTTTACCTACTTTTACAAAGAAGAAAGTATTGTATTCGCGAAAAAAATTTCAGTCAAAAATCGACCTTAATTTCCATTTTGCTCACCCCCGAATGAATGTTGAGTTTTTTTTCGACCCGACCACATGTGCATATATACCTAAGAACTTATAGACTCCCGAAATATCCATTTTGACGATTCCCGAGATAATTACAACGAGTTTTCTCGTGACGTCTGTATGTACGTATATGCGGATATGCGTATGTGTCTATGTATGTCGCATAACTCAAGAACGATATGTCCTAAAAAGTTGAAATTTGGTGCGTAGACTCTTAGTGGGGTCTAGTTGCCCACCTCTCCTTTTGATTACATTCGGGTGTTTCTAAAGGGGTCTTTTGCCTCTTTTTGGGGGGAAATCATTGTTAATTTCGATGCAAACTCAAGTGGTGTTGTAATTTTTCGGACACTTGGTGATATATCGCCAGTCTTTTGGTCGCCAAGTTTTGTTGCCAACTTGACGACAAATTTGGCGATTAAAAAAAAAAATCTGTTTTCAATGTGGCCACTGTTGGTGATATTTAGAGAGTAAACTATTGAATCACATTAAAATTGCCAATAATAGAGAAATAACATTAAATTGGTGTAAAAGGAAGTCATGTGATGCACACATCAGCTCGTTATAATCATCTTTTAATTGGAAGAATTGCCAAAGCTGTGTTTTAAAAATGATCGTGCAACGCATCCCGTATAAATCTAGAAAGTGACAAGGAGATAAATTGCGTTAAAACAAACACATTTCTGAATTTAAAAGAAAAAAAAATACGGACCAAAATTTACCTCTTTTTCTGAATTTATTATAGTTTTAATTAAGAATTCATCACAAAAATTAGAAGTCACTGGAGAATGTATTTACCGATAATGTAATCTTATGTTTTTAATTTTTAAAGTTAATTTTTTAGAAGAGTTTTTTCCCTTTTTATCGAGAACTTAGTTGTGCTAATTAAAATATCGCCTTATCAGGATTTACACATGATTACCCGTAGTGCAAGATGTGAGGAAAAAAGGGATTTTATGCTCTTTTTATATTAATTACTGAAAAATTTTTTTTCTATTCTTTAATTTTTTTTGGTAGCTTCATAATCAGTAATGCTTTTTTTTTTCTAACCAACGGAAAGTCTAATATACATACCATTAATTTTATGCTTCCATGATTTTTGTTGGAGCATATCTGAATCAACAGAAGGTGGCTTCCTATAATTAACAGAAATACGCAAATGCATTTGAAACACTTAAAAGTTTTAGTTATGTTTTACTGTGAAAAGTCCGGAATAATTATCACAAATATACATTTCAGTTTTTAAGAACCATGCCTTGAAAACACAATTATATCATATATAATTCTTTTTGGAATGCGTTTCTCTCTCACTTTAATATTTGTTCTTGATTACTTTGCGAAGAAAAGTATGTAAGGTTTTTATGCATTTTATTAGTTTTTAATGTGCAAAAATATTGTTCAGGGCAAAACAAATATCTTTTGAAAGCCTGCTAGCACAATCGTAACTTACGAGAGTAGTGGCAGTACAGTCAGCTCATTTTACGTAAAATACACAGTTGCTGTTGCAAGTCCTTTATGATTTTTTTGGAATAAAGTATACAGGGTCAGTTGGGGTGAATGTAAACATGGGGTAAATGGAAACCAATTCTATTACCACACTTGTAGTGATTCTTGAATCTAAATTGTGGGTTAGTAATGACTAGTTAACATGTAGGAGACATTGGGGTAAAAGTAAACATGGAGGGTAACTGGTAACTCTATTACACACTTGCAGTGATTCTCAAATCTAAACTGTGGGTTAGTAATGGCTAGGTAACATATAGAAGACATTGGGGTAAAAGTGAGAATGGAGTTATGTGAAATTAACTCCATTACCACACTTGCAGTGATTCTCGAATTTAAACTGTATGTTAGTAATGATTAGGTAACATATAGAAGACATTGGGGTAAAAGTGAGCATGGAGTAAAGTGAAATTAACTCCATTACCACACTTGCAGTGATTCTCGAATCTAAACTGTGGGTTTGTAATGACTAGGTAACGTATAGAAGACATTGGGGTTAAAGTAAACATTGGGGGTAAATGGAAACTATCTCTATTACCACACTTGCGGTAACTTTTGATTCAAAATGTGAGTTAGTAATAACTAAGTAACATATACATAGAAGACATTGGAGTAAAAGTAAGTATGGGGGAGTAAATAGAAAATAACTCTATTACCACACTTACGTCAATTCTCGAATCTAAACTGTTTTGGTAGTAATGACTGGGTAACATATAGAAGACATTGGGGTAAAAGTAAATTTTGGGTAAATGTAAACTAACTCTATTACTACATGTGTGGTAATTCTTATGAGTAAACTGTCGGTGAGTGTAGACTAGGTTACATATAGAAGATATTCTGAGACTTCTACGTGTTTCCAAATAGTTGGGTAAACGTTATCATTGCTTGAAGCTCTTACTCTGCAAGCAATTGTCTTTTAAAATGTAGTGATCATTTATTTTCATATCTACTATCTTCTATCAGGTCTACAAATGTGGAATAACTGGTTTCAACCGGTTTTGTCATGTAGAAGGTTACTAAAATATTTAGTTTTAAATTCCTCCTTCTGAGCTATTTTTAGATATGAGTATACGTCCCCGTTTTGTTTTCTGCTATTGGGAGAAGGCAAATTCTTCTTAAAACACGATTCATAAACAAGATTTTTTTTCCAAATTTCTCATGGGCTTTTGAAATTTAGATGGAAAAGATTAGTCTTCAGCTGGTTGCAGTTGTTTCTGGAGATCTTATTAAGATGGTGACCAGCGAACAGCGTTGAAAAGCAAAAATGCAGTTCACGTGATCAAATAAATCTCCTTTGGTTCACTAAGCGTCTCATTATATTGCTTGTTGCTGGTTTTAATATGAAAATGCTCACTCCAAGCACCAGAACCATTATGGTTATATGTTACATGTCGGACTCAGAAATCAGATAAAATATTGCTCATTATGAAATAATTAGAAAATCGCCCGTCAAGGTATGACGGGTGAAAATTGCTTCTACATTTGAACAAAGCAACTGCTTGTTTGATGATATTTTGATAGTTGAAATTTCAACCCTAATTCCGGTGGATTTACCCTTAACTCCGATAGCGCTCATTGTTGACCATTTTTTTGTTTCTTCATTCCCCTGAAATGTTATAGTCTTACCAGTAAAACAATTAAGTGACTGGGTCCAGTTCAGCCTTATAAAAATAAAGTGTTTCCCTGCATGTCAAACATTATCAAAAATATTATAATTTCTCAAATTATGCTATGGTGCGAGTTTCATTGTTGATGACGCCAGGAGCGTTACTCGATCAGTGAATTGGCTATTTATATATGAGGATAAGAAAAAAAATAAAACCGTTAGATTTCTACGAATTTACTTTACACTTTATACATTAAAAACCAATTTCCCTCCTTAAATAGTCCTGATTTCAATTTTCATTAGTTTGTGTTTGATATTATTTCGTAAAGTTTTTAAAGCAACATAATAGTAAGAGAAACCTGATTGTTACGTTTTCAAAATAGAAGTACCTGAATACACCAATAATGTGCATAAAAATGTCGAAAAAAAAAGATAAAAATCTTTGGGAGAAGGCCTGAAATTCATATATTTTCAAAATATTTGAATCATGTGAAGTTTCAGGTGTTGATTCGGTTGTTTAAATATTTGATCTGGTTTGGCTGTTCAAAGAAAAAACACCTAATCAGTTAGTTAACATCCGTTTTTCTCTTTTGAACGTTTTTTTAAAAACGTTTCCATATTCATATTTTAGGCATGTGTATTATTAATTTCCTGCACGTTGTATGCACAATCGCATCGTACACACACATAGACATACATTTATGCATATGCGTATGTTTGTGTGGAAATTTACGTAGCGGACAGCTATGAATATCATTTTTTCTTTTACTTGTTAATATAGTTTGAAATTTTTAATTAAATAAGATATGTAACCAAAGGTCGACAGTATTTTTTAAATACCCACAAACAGTAGAATTTTTTTAAACTTTTTATCACAAAATAGCGGCACTGCATTGTAAAACATGTATCTACAATGTAAACGACTGAATTCTAAGAGACTGCCATAATTGGTTGCCATTGCATTTAGTGGTTTCACTTTTATTGAGGAGTAGCCCTAATTTTCTGGTAAGAATATATGTTAACTAATGAAAGTTTAGAAATTTAAACTAAAATATTTCTCTTTAACGGCATTCTCTTAAATTCACCGTGACTCAATTTGAGAAATTGATAATTTTACGTCTTGAAATTTGGGATAAAATGCATGTTCCTAAGGTGGTCACCTTAAGAAGAAATATCTAAACTAATGTGGTAAGGTTATTTTCGGTACTCCACAGTGCTGTATTATTTCTTAACATAGCACCATTCAGTTATCATGATTTAAAAATTTTCTCGCATGAAGTAGAGTTATGTAATTTTTTATTTGTAATTTTCTTGTAGTAAATTATTTTTCTTTCTATTCAACATTCTATTACTCTTCTAGAAGTAAAAATAGTTTGCCAATAAGTTGTTTTCAAATTTTAAGAGAGATTTCAGTACATGGGCCACCTTCGGAACTCTGTTGCATAGTTGCTCTACCGTCTACAATTTTAACAGTGTATTATGAAAACAGTTAAATTTAACCTTTCAGAAAAAAACAAAAAACAAAAAACCCTATAATCCCTATAATTAAGTGTAAAATTAAAAAATATATATATCTGCGAAATACACCTCATCAGACAACTATAAAAAAATCATTGGAGCTTAACTATGTCATAATTTACATCGCTTACTTTATTATTACTTCGAATAATATTATTAATCTATGTATGGATGCTAAGTTCTATTGATCAATGAGCTAAATGTATTTTATATTGCTTTCATATGGCTAAGTTTAAGTTTCCTTAAACTTTTATCTAAAAGTATTCTAAAAGTATTCTATCGTTCTTGAAAAGTGTGATTCAGGTTTTTCCTTTAATACGTATAATCCTTGGCAGAACAGTACTTCGCTCGCAAAAGAAAGGTTGTAATAGAAAAAAAAAGAAAAGAATTCAATTACTTGGAAAGTGCTGAACAAGTCTCTTTTATATCCAAAATTGTTACAAAACTTGCGGATATTTTACTTTCTAAAGATAAGCAAAGCACTTGCAGAATGATGAAAAAGAAGCATTCTCTTTTAAAAAATTGAAAATTGTTAAGGAAAGGACTTTTATGTTGAATATAAACCTGATTTAGTCAAAGGGGAAGAAATTTTTTCTGAATTACTTTAACTAAAAGTAAAATGCTGATCCCATAACTAGTTTTACTTAGAAAATAGGTCGTATGTTCCAATAAAGAAAAGTTTTTGAAACAACCAAAATAATGTATCAATTTATTCAATCTCCTCCAGAGTCTCTTTCAACTTGCTACTAGCTGATGGAAAAAGGTTTCAAAAAGTGTTATATCTTTTTTTATTCTTGTGTTGAATGTTATAAAATACTGTAATTTGCAAAATAAATCATTAAGTTTAAATTTCTCCTTTCTTTTAAAATTATTCCTCCGCTTTTCCCGTTTTTCTGCTCAAGCTGGAACGAATTATAGTTATAAAAACTGATATAAAATAAAAGAAAAGATGATCCTCGCTGAAATAATTTGCATTTAAGGTACTAAATTAACTTGTGGTTATTTTGAATCACTAAAAGCTTTTTCACTCGTTTTATTGAAACATCAAACCATTTGCACACACAAAGGGAAGATTTATTTATGCAGTTAGAGTTTCTATTACGTGAATTCTATGTGTGAAATATGTCTGCGCATTCAAAACCTGTCAACGTAAGCTGCTACTGAAGTATTGGGGTATTCACAAAGTATTGTTGTATTAACTTCTGAGATAAACAATGTATCGTAAACAGTTACGGCATGAGAATTTCTCCTGGGGGACCTGAGCAAAGACCTAAGCTCATCTGAAATATTCCAAGGGAAGCCACATCTCTTCCAACTCCACCGATTTTTACGATCCTGAATTCACTACAGTAAACTCCCGATTATCCGCGGAATAGAGTGGCACGGTAACCGCGGATAAGCGAATTCTCGGATAACCCACAAATTAGGTAAAAACGGCGAAATGTATGCAAGTTGTGCTTAAAAAGACCAATAACACTCACATTCATTTGAACTATAGCTAAAACCATAACAGCGTATGTAAAAGCTAGAAAAGGATCGTTCATTTATTGCAAACGGTTTAAACATTTAAGCAAGCAAATCGTGAAAGCACAACTGCAGCAGATAAATCTAGGTTAGGAAGTTAGTGGAATGTTTTCGAGACTGGTCTAGTCACTCGTTTACGCAAGTAATTAGTGCAGATCTAAAAATCAGTAAATAGAGTAGGTCTACAAATGAGTAAGTTGTGAAGATGTGAAGCAGTAAGTAGTGTAGATTTAAAAATAAGGTTGCAACTAGTCAGGTTTCCGTGACCTTAAATGGTTTGATGTAATTGGAAGGGAGAAAACAAAAATAGTAAGAATGTGTAAAAACAAATTTTGCTGCTTTTAAGTTAAAACGTGTGTATTTATCCACATAAGTTAATCATTGTCGATTGTTTTCAAGTGGGAAAGGCGGCGGATAATCTGCCCCACTAATAAGCCGCTCGTAGATAATGATAATCGGGAGATTCGTTCTTTCGTTGGTTAAAAGGATATGGCCGACGACCGACTCGAGTACTTTTACCAACAAACGAACCTCGGTCCCGGTACCTCTGCTGGACTCATGAATTATTGGTTGATCTCAAGATTATTGGGAAAATGATAAGCATCGACTCTATAGTTGGGGGCAAGCCTAACCTTACAGCTTCGTAATGCTGTCATTAGGACCTGCACAGCAAGTTAGCTTTTCTCCACTTGTAGTAGGTTTCGTTTGGTGCTAATCTGTTAAAGTATTTAAAGATGGGCAGACATTAGGACAAACGAACTGAGTGACGCAAGATGTTCAAAAATCTGCGTGAACTTTTCGACAAATTAAGCAACGTAATTTTGATACTATAATTTAGAGGTTCTGAACCCGTGGCCTGCCAAAGATATTTAAGGAGCCCAGAAAGTGTTTCTGAAAAAAAAAAAAAAAAAATCCGGTTAGGGGCGCAACAAAATTCAATTGCAAAGAAAGTTAACTCTCTTCAACATAACGAGGAAAAGAAACTTGAAACGGTTACGGGAATGGACAGCTCTTTTATACGCTTTTTGTTCAATTTTTTAAAAATGAAATTGGCATTTTTTTACTTTTTCGTTGGGCATAAGAGTAAGGCAGTTTGCTTTATTTGTGAATGAGAGTAGCTTTAATGATGGAAAGGACATTTCTGAAGAGATTAAATCTTTAGTGAGTGAGTTAAAATCAAGGCTGAATTGTCAGCAGTCGTTTTTCAACAGAAAATATTGCCAAACGCGGAAAATGTTTTACTGATGGAAGGTTTGTGAGAGAATGTCTGGTGGGCAGCTGAAATGCTTTGTCCATCACAGGCACAAGCTGTTTCGAACGTTAGTTTGTGTGGTGTGACAGTTGAGAGGTGAGTTACTATCAGATCCAAGTGCTTGTGTTTCATTCTGTAACAAAATCAGAATTTCCTCTTTACTTTTAAAGTTTCTGCTTACGATCCTAAGCCCAGTATATTCAATGGCTTAGTTTATTTATTTGTTGGATTTTATTTCCTTTTAATGGAACTTTTAGTCTTACAGTGATAGTAAAAAGAATTGCATCACCCGCGCCGCAAAGGAGAGGAATATCATCCTGACTGCATTCAACACATAGTCAAGCATCCCTTATCCCAGATGATTTAGGGATGTATTTCTGATCAAGGAGTTGGTGGGCTTCACTTTGTGCAAGGAACAGTAAACGCTCAGGTGTATATTGGTATTTTGGAGGAGAAATTGCTTCCTATACTATCCGAGATCACTTTACTTCAGTTCCAAATGTCATTTTCCAAGATGATTCTGCTCCGTGCCATAGAGCAAAACTGATAAGTAAGAATTTAAAAACCTTTATCTTGCCATTAGACTTAAATTGACATGGGGTAAAGTATTTTTTTTTCTCTAAACTCACTCGCAGGTTCGGAAATGGAAAAATGAGCATGGGGTCAGCAGTTTGCCTTGACCCGGAAATAGCCTCGATCTACGTAAACAATTATCGGATTCCTGCTGTTAAATGTTTATTTCATAAGTTTTGCAGGATTCATCGTTGATCGGTCTACCAAAACTTCTCACATAATCCCATTGTTGTGAAAATGCGAGAGTGATGCAATTTTTTTTACCAGCACTGTATTACTCATTCCTCGTATGTGTGGCTCGCCTATCTTCATAAATTTATCCATGTGGCTCTCGGACAGAAAAGGTTGAAATTAAAAGCATGAATGCGCGTTAGTAGCATTTGAAAAAATCATAAGCCACATTTTATGTAATTTAAAATATATTTCTTTATATTTTGCTGAATTTATCTCCATCCCTTTGTCTTAACAAGGACTGGATCAATTAGTTAGTTATAACTAGTTTGCTAATTTTGATTAGAGGGAGAGTTTAATGATATTTTAAAGCATCCAGAGTTCGCGATTCAGCAATATTGGGATTTCTGATGCAAGAAGTTTAAAAGTCAACTCATTCAGCACCAAAATCCCACGCAAATCATTCTACCACTCTGCTTCACATAACAAGAAATCAAACACATAATCTACATTGCTCTACTAGATATTTTTTTAATGATTCCGCAGTACTGCATTTTGTCCTAAGTGAATTTCATTTTGAACTTTTTCAGGATTATAATTATTTTTTGAATGAAAAGAAATGAACATAAAGAAAGAAACTACTTTTGAATTCGCCATAATACCGCATTTTACCTTCATTACATTTCATTTAGAATTTTTTAGAATTTTAATAATTTTTTCATTAAAAGTAATAAACATAAAGAGAAAAATTACTTTTTAATTTGCCATATTACCGCATTTTACCTTCATTGCATTTCATTTAGCATAATTTAGGTTTTTTATTATTTTTTCATTAAAGGTGATGGACACTTGTATAAAGGGAAAAAAAACCCCTACGAATAAAAAAAAAGATAAACTATTTTTAAAAAAAAACTTTTAAAGTTAGAGAAAGTTTTCAAAATGCATAAAAATATGTATCAAAAAAGTTTAATAGAACGTGTAACAATATTAGTTTGCAAAGTATTATCTTGGAGAAAACAAACTTAAAAATAAACAATCTTTAAATCTTAAAAATGAAACAATTGTTGTAAAACGCTTCATACTCGTCTAGAAGTTCTATTTTTTGAGTATTTTAAAATTTTTTCGGGTGTTCCCTACATATAGATATAGAAGTTTAATATATTTGTAAATTTGTATACGTATACCTTTCGAGCAGTTGATCACGATCAAACGTTTTTGCTGAACAGCAAACTCAATGCAATACGGATGAAAAGTTTTATCTTTTCAAAAGTATGAAATATATTGACTGCTTGCCAACTTTTTACAGCTTTTACCTTTCACAGAATTGCTATAAATCATAGATTTTATACAAAGTAACTCGCAACTTTCCTTTAGTGATAGTGAGTCTGCGTCTCGTAGTAAAATATTCTGTAGGAAGTGATTCTTATGTAAGGGAATATGGAAATAAATAACCGCGAATTTATGGCTAAGCTCCAAGAGTTTTACGACTTGGTATTAGTTCATTTTACATTCAGAAACTGCGATGAAATGATCTTTATGTTTGTGATTCAAATTTTGTGAGTTGGAAGATATGTTTGTGATTGTCTTTGATTTTGTGTTTTCGGAGTAGTAGCAGGAATGAAATAAAAAGAGAAAAATAGAAGGAATGTGAAAAAAATTTAATTTTTCTTTTTTTTACTGCTTAATCTCTTTGCATGGGTGTGACATTTTCACGCGTATATTTGCACTTTACTCCTGAAAATTTTACCTTCGGCTGCTAATTGCAATATACAGTGAAATCCAGTTACAACGAATACCAATGCAACGAACTATCCGTTTCAACGTAATAAATATTCAGTCCCAGTTTAACTGCCATTACATTGCTCTAATTCCATTACAACGAAATATCGGTTTCAACGAAATAAAGTTTCAGTCCCAGTTTAACTGCCATTACATTGCTCTAATTCCACTATAGCGATATATTCGTTTCAAAGTTGTAAAAATTTTCAGTCCCAGTTTAGCTGTCATTACATTGCTTGAATTTCCACTACAACGAAGTATCCGTTTCAACGTAATAAATTTTCAGTTCCAGTTTAACTGCCATTACATAGTTTGAATTCCACTGCAACGAAATATCCGTTTCAACGTAATAACTTTTCAGTCCCAGTTTAGTGCCATTACATTGCTTGAATTACACTACAGCGAAATTTCCGTTACAATGAAGAACATTTTCATCCTTTGAAGTTTGTTGTAATGGGATTTCGGTGTGTTCAAATATAAGTAACCATTATACGTCATAATTTGAAACATTAGATTTCAAAAAAAAATGTTTTTACACTTAAATATTAATTGATTGGAGCTGTACGGCTACACCCGCAACATGTAAAAATTATTAATTAAAAAAAAGTTTCAGAACGTTGATACTTCAAATGATGATACTTAATGGTTAATAGACCTCATACAGTATACTCTCGATATCACGAAGTCTAAGGGACGGTAAAAAAAATCCGAGATAACAAGGTTATAATTATAATAAAACTATATTCTAAAAATTAATCGCAATAGTTAAAAATAAGTGGAAACATGTAATGAAAGTTAAAAA
The DNA here is from genome assembly GCF_026930045.1 of Uloborus diversus. Taxonomy (NCBI): domain Eukaryota; kingdom Metazoa; phylum Arthropoda; class Arachnida; order Araneae; family Uloboridae; genus Uloborus; species Uloborus diversus. The sequence continues at coordinate 145,603,117 of NC_072734.1, read as the reverse complement.
AAAGTCTCAAATACAATAACAAAAATTTTAATTTTTAAAATGAGTCAGAAATAATAGAAAAAAAATAAAAAAGAACGCTCTCGTGAAGTAGCAAAATGTAGAGCGGTTTCAAATGAGTTTCGAACAAAAGAAGTTGGACACAAAAGAAGTTGGACACAAAGGATTGCACCACTCCCTGGGTCTCTAAAGGGGTTTCCCGTTTATCTCCCCTTTTTACGGAGGTGGAAATAGAGTCAAAAGGTCCAACGAAATGGCGTGAGAAGGGGCGAATTATTTTAGGTAGGTTTTTTGTGCTTCTCATGACTTACATTTTCTGACACCCTCGGCCTCTAGAATGAAAGTGACAGTAGATAAGCTTCTCCGAATCATTCTTAACCCCTGAGAGAAGTTATGAAGGGTGGGAGAAATTTTTCGAAATATTAATCGAGTTGCTTCAAGACAATAAACTGCGGTTTTTCCGGAAAAAATTACATTTGACTTCGAAAGATATTCGACATAACAAGGTTTTGATTAAAAATTTTTCGACAGAAGAATGAAAAATAACATTAGATAAATACACAAAATTAAGGGGAAAAATAATTTTCAAGACATCGAAGTTCGAGATATCGAGAGTATATTGTATTCAAAGACATAAAAATTAAAAGCCAAAGTTTAATAGTTGAGAATAAAGTGCAAATATATGCGTAAACATGTCACGCCCGTACAAATGAATTCAGTAACATAAAGAAAACATAAGTTACAATTACTCCAAGCATTAAATGCGGCGTATCTTTTTTTCAGCCACTTTTTACTTGCTCTCGCTGTATATACGCGTACAGAACGAAGATGCTAATGCAATTGCTGAATCTAAATTTAGAGAAAAATTAATTCCATCGAAACACCAGCTTTGTAATGGTAATACAGGGAGAATGACTCCTAACCATTGTCAAACCAAGAACCAATCAATCATCACAGAGGCATGAAGATTGACAGGGAAGGCAGGAGAGTCTACTGAATTTATGATAACTGCCCAAATACGCAGCTGACACTTGGACACGCTTTTGACTGCCCAGTAACATTTGCTCATCTAAGAAGGATGGGCGTTTTCTCATCATCGGTTGAACTACATTAATGAGATTTAACAGGCCGTCATCAAGACTCACCGCTAAATCTAGTACGACTTTCATAGACACGACAAAAAATGTACAGTTCAAATTATTAGTTGCTTTGCAGTTTTTGTGTAAAAAACTTAATTAAGAGCTACTAAAATTTTCGTTTCGAGTATTTAATTACTGTGAATGCTATCTGTATGCATAATTCACTTCATTACGTACATGCTATTACAAACGAAACGTTAAATGTTTTGAAAAATATGTGCAAATAATTATTGGACAAATTGTCGTTAAACGCCGAATAACTTAGCTGCCTCTGAATATGACCCGTATTACTGTTGTTTAAGGTAAAATGTTGGAAAAGAAAAGTCAATAGTTTTAAAATAAGCCTCGAAGATTCTGTTTCTCAGTAAATGATGGTAAATGTTTTTCTTTCCATTTATTATTTACCAACGGGGAAAAAAAAAGAAAAAAAAAGAAAATACCGATTGTATACTGTCTTTCTGGGTAGTTTTGATTTGCAATTTCTAACTGCTTCATTCATATTTTAGTACTGTTATTTTCTAATTTCATAAAATTGAAGGAAAACTCCGAAAATATTGTATTGTTATCCAATGTTAGGAAATAATAACAAACTGACTTATTGACCTCTTTCAATGATATCCTGCCTTTGAATCGTGTCAAAAATTTGATGTTGGGTAAATTAATTTAAGAAATATAGTACTTCAGTGTATTTTATAAATACTTAAAAGCTCCTTATTTATTCAACTGAACTGGTAAACGGCAGTATCTTCAAAAATGAGTTTCCGAGATACTTGAAGAAACGAGTTTCGGATTCACTACTAAGAATATGGAAATGTTGGACTATAACGTTTCTCTCGCGCTTTTTTCCCCAAAGGAAACCAACTAAGCAAACTTGTACAATAAAGCTAACGTGCAATAGAAAACGCAAAAGAATGAAAAATGAAAAATTTGCAGTTACTGCCCCTTACCTGCTGACACATAGCAACACAAGATGTCTCTAATTTATTATATTGCGAAAAATAGTATAATGTATAGCTATTTCAGGAAATTTTGTAGTCTTAAAAGTAATTTTGAGTTGTAAGTTTTAGCAAATTCTAATTTCTAACATGGATGAAAATTTTGGACTTTGAATAAGTAATTATTGTTATTATTGTAGGGGCCTAAACCTGGGGACCCATATCATCTGCTGCCTGGTGAGAGCTCGACAAGACATATCCCATGAGTCCGCGCGGCAAGAGAGGAGTAAAGAGTAGAGAGAGAAAATGCGACCGGAATAACTTCGCGAAGAAATGACGCGATTTAATGTAAAGAAGTTCATATCTAATTTCATAATTGTAAATTGGTTTTGTATATAAGTCTTAATGTCAATTAAAAACTAAGTAATGAGTATGAAGTGGAGTTGTAATCTGAGTAACAAAGCTCATTTGTGTCAACATCGGAACCCATCGGATCCTATATTATTTTTCTAGAAAATCTTTATAAATAAAATATTATCATAACATGAAGAAATAAAATCCGAAACTTTGCACGATTGGTTCGAAAATAGCAAAAAACGAAGGTGATTTTTCCACAATTGCTAGATTTTAATACTTTTGCACTGAGAGTAGGAATAAAATTCCAGACTCAAAGAAAGGCTTTCCATCGAAAAAATTGGCAATGTTCTTGTCATAGCAGGAATATATCTAAGTGGCAATAGAAGCTTACCGTAAAGGCACAATCACTTCCACCGTGAATGTCAATGAGTGCCTGCAGAAATATCTCTTGCCAGTTCTACAAAAGCACAAAGGTTCTGTTCGCTTCTGTTCTGGTTTAGCTATTTCACATTACTCGAAATTGGCAAAAAGTTGTTTTTCTCCAAAAATGCATAATTTGTTTGATAAAAAGATCAATCCTACTGATGCTTCTGAACTACGTCTATTGAATGTTGTTAGGTTCTTGCGAAGCATATTCTTCGTAAAAATGGTAAATGTACTGAAAAATTTTCAAATTTCCAAAAAAATATGGTTGCAAGGAATGTTTAAAACTAACTGTGCAAACACTGATGCGCACTATCGAGTAAAAAATGCGACTATTTTCTCAAAAATATTCAATAAAATCATAATGTTGTTTTTCTCTTGCAACAGGAGTTCTCAAACTTTTCGATTCGCGGCACCCTTTGAAGAATTTGCATTTTTTCTCACGACACCCTAGCCTATCTCTGTTACATTATAGGTATTGAAAATGTTAACAGTTAGCGCCACCCCTCGTTTTTCTTTACAGCACCCACTTGAGAACCCCTTATAGAATAAGTATACAGGGTGTTCCGTTTTAACCTGCAAGACTTTTATTTTCGCAACAGTTAGTCCTAGATGTATTATACTTCCAGTCGCAAAAATGTTCAAAATCAGATGCAGAGTTAAGATATTGAAAGTTTGAAGCAAAAATAAAAATAATTCAAAAAATACAAATTTAACTTTTTATACTAGCCCCAAGTCCCCTAACTTATGTTTAGGGAAAAAATCTCCATTGAAAAATAATTCCAATACAAAAAGTTTGAAATTAGTACGACCAATATTCACCGAGATATGAAACGCAGCGTTTTGTGACTTACATCACTTTTCACTCGCCGTCAATAACACCTTTTGGAGGAAAGTATATCAGTTAACAAGTGTTTAAATTATATGTGTACATAGAGTGTGGTTTTTCAAAATTTTCGAGGTTTTGTAGTGTAAATATTGCAGTTAACAAGTGTTTAAATTATATGTGTGCATAAAGTGTGGTTTTTCAAAATTTTCGAGGTTTTGTAGTGTGTTTTTGCGTATCACGACATAACATTTGCATTTGTCTTTGAATGGCAGTGAAAAATATAAATACCTTGTTTTCTTACTTTGACGACCAGTTATTTCTGAAAGGGCGATAAGTTCGAATCTCATCTTCTGTATAGTCCCTTCAAACTTTAAACTGGAACATCTCCTTGAGTTTTGGTCGCACAAATGTCAAGTTTCTTGTGTCAGCAATAGTTTTCAATGGAGATAATTTCTCTAAATATTGGTTAGAGTACCTAGGGCCAGTATAAAAAGTTAAATTTTTTATTTTTTGATTCATTTTTATTTTTGCTTGAGACTTTCAATATCTTAACTCTGCATATGATTTTGAAATTTTTTTTCAATTGAAAATATACATCTAGGACTAACGGTTGCGAAAATAAAGGTCTTGCAGGTTAAAACGGAACACCCTGTACAATCTTAACTATGCACACAAAAATAGCAGATTCTGTAAAAATATTGTACCAATTGTTAAATCGTTCGAATCGCTAAAAACTCAAAATACTTTACTAAAATCCGCGAATCGTTCCCCCTCCCCCCCCTTTTTTAAAGAAAACAACATTATTGCCAAACATTAAAGATGATTCTATCATGATCCAGAATTGAATACTGCTTGTATACGATGACACAAGCCGAATATCTAGAAAATCGCCCGTCAAAGTATGACGGGTGAAAATTGCTTCTACATTTGAACGAAGCTATTGCTTGCTTGGTATTTTGATAGTTGTAATTTTAACACTAACTGAAGTGGATTAACCCCAAAATCCATCCCATTGGTGACCATTTTCACGGTCCTTCATTCTCCAAAAATGACAGTCTTACCACTAAAACAGTTTAGTTACCGGATCCAGTTCAGCCTCGTCAAAATAAAACATTCCTTGCGTCTTGCATGTCAAATATTACCAAATTATCATGCAGTGGCGCGAGTTTCATTGATGATGACGTCAACGTTACTCGATCATTCACTATTGTATATATGAGGATATAAATTTGTAGTAGCACAACTTCATTGTAAATTGCCCTTAATTTCTTCGATTTTGTTCAAAATGCCTGATGTATAAATCCAACTTCAGATGACCCCCCCTTTTTTTTTTTGAAAAATGGTCCTATGCGTTAAATTAAAAACATGCCTTAAAATAAGTTGTTTGCTAGCAAGCGTAAAAAAATGGTAAAAAAGTATCTTCGTATCTAAAAGCATACACCAGTTTATTAAACAAAGAAGAATATGCTTGCAGGTCACTTTTTTTGATTAAGAATAAATAACATTTTTAGAAATATCATAAAAACATGTTTTCATACTAACATGCATTTATCAAAATAGAAACTTCAGAAACTTGCTCGAAACCATTCTGAAAGTATGAAAGTAAGCAAAACTATTATAGTGAAACGAGAAAAAATTTCTCTTTCCATTTTGGGGGAAAGATGAAACGAAGGAGTGAGACATTTCGAAATAATGTGTCAGCACACGTCTGGTAACGAAAGAAATTCGCTTATGTTGCCAAAATTATTTCATTACTTCGTAAACTGAAAAGTAAAAGTAAAAGTAAATGCATTGGTACAAAACATACTTAATGCTACCAGGGCTTGATGTCGTAGAAAAATTTAAAAGAAGGAAAAAGTGTTGAATAGCACTTTTTCCCATAAAGTATGTTACTCTAAAAGTTTAAAGTTATCTTGTTTATTTAATTACATATAGGTATAGATATATGGGTATAGGTATGGAAATAGGAGCCATTTTGATTGATATTCTTGTAAAACTTCGAGATAAGAAATGGTTACGTTCGATGCGTTTAAATGGAAATGTTTTCTTCACTAATAATAAAACTGAAAGTCTGTGCCTCTGGATGTCTGTTACGCGCTTAGCGCCTAGCCTGTTCGGCCAATTTTCATGAAATTTGGCACAAAATTAGTTCGTAGCATAGCGGTCAGCACCTCGAAGCGGTTTTTTAAAAATTTGATTTTGTTCTTTTTCTGTTCCAATTTTAAGATCAGTTTACCGAACAAATTATCATAACATGGACGAACAAATTACCATATCGTGGACGAGCAAATTATCATAACGTGGGCGAGCAAACAAACATATCTAATTGGCAAGAAATTCATCATCCATTATTTGTAAATATACAGGCGAATCAAATGACCTTTTAATTTTCTACTTCGGGCAAAGTCGTGCGGGGACCGCTAGTCGGAAATAAAAATTAAAAAAATGTATAACTAAAGCTGCAAAGACAAAGACGTTTGAACTTTTTTTCATGCAATTATATAGGTATAATATGGTTCATTGCATTAATACATAACATTGTAACTATTTGTATGCAAATATAGCAATGTAGCTATAAGTATATAATATTTTTTTTATATGCGTGGTAAATACTTGAAACAAAATAAAATTATTTAGTTGAACTGGATATATGGCAGCTCCATTTTCAAAATCGGATAACCTACGTTGAATTTTAACTGCACATTGAAATAATTTTATTTTCTAAGAAAAATATTTCCAAACATTTTAAACGAATGAGTAAATATGGTACATAAAATGCAATTAAAGGGATTTGCAGATTTTTGATGCCTAATTGGGAAAGAAAACTAAAATTAAACAATATAAGAGGTTTAAATGCAATGCACTCAATCTTTTCGGTCTCGAAGTTTGTGATTCGATAATAACAACTGTATGAGGCAATAAAGTTTAACTATAAACACGCATATTAAAATGAAATTATTAAATTGAAAAATTCCAAATATTTTGGTACCGGTCTCAACACTTAACTCTTAGCCTGTCTCGAGTAGATATATGCAAACATACGATTGTTTAAAGCAGTCTCTCTTCAATTGTGTTCCGAAGAATCCCAGGCTCAAGGGTTCCGTAAAATTTTCGATCCTTTATGTCTTATTAACGTTCAAAGCTACGCAGATTTTTTCTTTTTTTGCGATGAAAGTTTTTTCTTTGAGTTTACATTTCATTGTTTTTATTTTTTCGAAGTATGTTCACTGTTTAAACTATTTGTAAACGGGGGAAAACCGAGCATTTTTTTTTGTTGTTGGTATAATGTATTTATTTCAATAAGCATATTATTTTTATTATTTTTTTCTTTTTGAATGCGATTAAATTTTTTTTAATAGAAAAATTTATATTAGCTGCTTTTTTAAAGGATGTTACTTAAAGGATGTTTAAAGGATTGTTTGTTTATTTATTTCTTACGTATCTATTTCCAGAAATCATCTTAAAAAGGTATGTTTGACATAATTTGCAGTCTCAGCTAATTTAGAGAATATTAATTAGATACTAGAAAGTCGATGTAGTATACAGGAAAATAAGCTCATTTAGTTCTGGACGGACCTTCTTGTTTTTTTTTTCTTTTTTTAAATGCAGTTAAAGATTTTTTATGGGAAAAATATGGTAACTTCATTTTGTTTAAAAGGTCCTATTACTTTATTTGTTCGTTTATTTTTTACGTATCACTTTCATCTATCTGACGAGTGAGGCATATTTTGTTTCTTGAATTTAGGTTAAAATGTTGAAAAGGCATGTTTGACATAATTTGCCGTATCATCTAGTTTAGGGAATTCGATTAGATAATAGACAGCCATTGTTGGTATGGAGTAAAGTAGGCTCGTTTAGTTCTGGAAGGAACTTCTTCTTTTTTTTTTTTTTTTTGAAAGCGATTAAAAGTTAAAAAATATATGTCAACTATATTGTTTAAAAGGTTCTTTTACTTTATTTGTTCGTTTATTTTTTACGTATCACCTTCATCTGATGCGTGAGGTATATTTTGTTTCTTGAATTTAGGTTGAAATGTTGAAAAGGCATGTTTGACAAAATTTGCAGTCTCATCTAATTTAGGGAATTCGATTAGATAATACAGAGCCATTGTTAGTATAGAGTAAAGTAGACTCGGTTAGTTCTGGACGGAACTTCTAGTAATAGTAGGTAATGTATGCTTTTCATTTAAAAATATTAATCTCATTTTTGAGAATTGTTTTAATTGTGAAAACTTTTGACTTAGATTGAATAAGACAGCTATTATCAATGTTAATGAACAGGAAAGTAGGTTCATTGACGTCAAGATAAGCTTTTTGTTGATTAAAGGGAAATCCGGTTTCATCAATTAGTAATATTTTTTAAATTCTATAACTAAATGCTTTTCAAATCGCATAGGTAGCAGGGGAACGTGGGGCAAAGTGAAATGGTGAAATATTTACTCTGTTTTTAGCTCCACCTGTCTGATATTGTTTTAACTAGTAGTACCATATGTAGTCTATTCCAGACAGGAAAAAAAGTACCGCCGAAGATTAAAGCATTTGGTAATGCTGGCAATTTTGAGAAATTGATACTCATATTGTAATATTTTGTTGTAATTCAAAAATTATTTTTCTTGCTATAAAATGATAAAGTTCTTGTTATTCTCATTTGAAATATTAATAGAGACCTCCTAATATTCATTGCAGTAAACATTTAGTTATTATTGAGCTTATTTGTGTTTGAAATAAATTGTGCAATTAGTCAAGTACATACGGGGCGAAGTAGATGGGGCAAAGTGAAATAGTTTGTTTCATTTACTAACTCAATCATTTAATCTAAATCACTTACATTTTCTTTTATTAATAAATTCATTTTCATTCCTTCATTTGTTAATTCACTTTGTTATTCATTCATTCAGTTATTTTCTTATCCATTCATTCTTTTACTCGCTCATTTATTTTTCTTCATATATCAATTGATTTATTCATTCAATTATCCGTTTTTTGTTTCATTATCTTTTCATTTATTCATTCAACCTTTTATTTACTAACTCTTTTAATCTAAAATATGTTTTATGATGAAATAAAAAATATTTCGTTTGAAAAATATTTTATTTTTCACTTTCCCCATTGAAAAAAAAAAGTGAAAAATTTCCACTTCTCTTTGAGGACTCAAATTTACTGTCAAAAATAAAAAATACTGTTTCAACGCAAGTTTTATTATAAAATACAATGTCCTTTCCTTATGTACCGTAATTTTCAAAACAAATTTCCAATTTGTTCATTTTGAAAAAACTCGGTCATCTTAACCATTTCACTTTGCCCCACATTCCCCTACTTAAATTCCGTAAAAATTTAGGTTCCAACTCTCCATGTTCAATCAGTACTAGAACTATTGTTCCCCAGTATTGGATCTGTAATTATCTACTATTTCTTCCTAATATCACTTAGTTAGTCATTGAAGCTCATGAATAGTTCGACTTACAGGCTGTATTCCTTCCTGGTAACAAACTTATTGTTACAAATTCTGTAAATAGTAATTATTGTAGGAACGTAACCTGTAAATAGTTTCCCGTAATGAATATACAACCCCTTTTTCATATGGCTAAAGTATACGACCCCTATTTCCTTTTTGTTCATTGATAAAATTTGATAACGGTCTACTACTTTACAGAAGCGTGTGGAATATTTGAGAAATTTCTTTTCGGTGTATTTAAGCCGTTAGCGATGGATAAACAGTTAGTTTTCGATTCAGATTTCGAACTGTGAGTGTGTATTAGCTCTGTTTATAGCGAGGCATTTCGCTGTGCTGTTTTCGTATTTGGAAGTAAATACGTGTGTAAACGTTGAGTGTGATAATTGCTTAATTGCTGATGAATAATTTAGCAGTTGTTGACGATCTTTCCTGTACATAGTGTAAATAAATTTCCTGTGTTTTTATCAAGAACTGTGTTTTCATTTCAAGAAAGTGGAAGTCGCACCGAATCCGTTACAATTTGGCGCCCAATGTGGGGCTTCTTCTGGACTTTCTTGGAGTAAGTGTGACTTTGGACATTTTTTTCATAAAGACTTTTTGAATTTGGACTTTATTTTTATGGTGATTACTCGCGCAATGGATGAACAATTAAAACAACTTCTTGACGCAATCAACTCTGTAAAAAATGATATGGCGACTGACCAAGAACAATTAAAAAATAATATGGCGATTAACCAAGAACAATTAAAAAATGAATTGGCGACTAACCAAGAACAGTTAAATAGTGATTTAACTGCTAAAATTACTACAAGTCAAAATGAAATAAAAAGTGACCTAACGTCGATGAAAACCATGATGGAGAATCAACTAACCGCCATGGGAGATAAAGTTGATGCTCTGGAGGAAAAATTTGATACTGTGGAAGAGCGTATCGCCAATGTGGAAAATAAGTTGGAAGAAGAAGACAAGAAATTTACTTTATTTAAGGAAGAAATAATTAAAGACATGGAACGGAGATTGGCGACCGCGGAAAGCAGTTCTGTACAGTTTGGCGTTCCCACATCTGTTGCTCGACCGTCCATTAAACTGGCTACATTTGATGGGAAAAGTTCGTGGCAGGTATACAAGACCCAATTCATGATAGTGTCGGAAGCGAACGGATGGGACTCTGCTTACCAAGGCCTGCCATCTTGCAGCATCCCTGAGAGGTGACGCAGCGGACATTCTTCAGACCCTTCCGGACAGCCAGCGCCTGGATTTCGCCGCCCTCACATCTGCGTTGGAGCTTCGCTTCGGTGAGAAGTGCCAGAAAGATTTCAGCCGACTCCAGTTGAAGTCCCGTTTCCAGAAAACCGGGGAAACCCTGCAAGAGCTAGCGGCGGACGTCGAGAGACTGTCTCATCTTGCTTTTTGCGACTGTCCTGCGGATGTTCGAGACAACCTGGCACTCAACTACTACATCGACGGGGTTCAAGATCCGGAAATCCAGAAAGCTCTACGGATGGCGGATGTCAAAGACCTGAGTTCTGCTGTTGTGTATGCGATGAAGTTGGAGGCCGCCCAGCAAGCAACCCGCAAGGATCGCCATTCAATCCGCGGCGTGAAAACTGATGAGCCTGATCCGGTTTCGTCACGCTTTGCTGAACTGGAAAAGCAAATAAAAGAAATTGCAGGAATCCTCAAAAGGACTTCGGCTCCCAAGTACCAAAATGGACAATCACTTAAGTGCTGGAAATGTGGCGGCGAGGGTCACTTACGTAGAAACTGTGAAGAGCTCGCCAAGAAACCAGAGGGAAGAACACCTCTCCCTCCCAGGTCCAGGAAAACTAAGCCATGGCAATCTCGCGGGGCGGAGGTCGCCAAATTGGAATGAGCCCCATCTTAAAGTTTTCCAGATTTCATCGACGAGTGGCGGCAGTAATGGACTGTTTGTTTACGCATACGTAAACGGGTTTCCCTGCGAACTGATTATTGACACTGGAGCCAATGTTACAATCATTACAACAGATGTGGCTCGTCAATTTGGACTCAACATTCTATGGACGCCGCCCTGCGTTACCCTCCAAACTGTGACAGGTGACAAGATCGAGATTGAAGGTAAAGTAAACTTAGAAATTGTGTTTGGAAATGCCACTTACCATCATACGGCATTCGTTGCTGCTATCACAGACCCCTTCATTCTCGGATTGGACTTTTTAAAGAAGTATGACTTCAACCTCGACTTCAAGACAAATGAGCTGCACTCGATGAGAGAAGACATAGCCGTTTTCCCCGCAGAAAGTGATGTAAAATCCGCTCATCAAATAATAGCCCAAACAGATTTATCGATTCCCTCAAGGTCAGAATCATTAATACCTGGCTCCATTGAAGAAAGCAATAGTTTTCGATTTGGACTCATTGAATACCCCAACTTAAGCAATAGCCCAAAAGGAGTGCTGGTAGCATCTACGCTGGTGGACCTTTCTAAAGATGTAATTCCTGTGCGAGTCGCCAACGTGAGTGAAAGGCCAAGGAATATCCGGAAAGGTGAAATGCTGGCAACTTGTACTCCAGTAAACTGCATCATTAGAAGAATCAGTTCCCACGAGACTGTGTCTTCTGAGTCCTTGACATCGAAGTTAATTGGGAGTGCGCCATTATCGAAAGATCAAAGAACTGCTGCGGAACAATTGGTGGACGACTTCAAGCATCTGTTTTCATCTACATCGGAGGATGTTGGCCGTACGAATTTAACGCAGCATAGGATTTACACTGGAGAACACCCCCCTATTAAACAGCATCCAAGACGACTACCGTTCGCTAAGAAGGAAGAGGTTGAAACCCTCCTGAAAGAGATGAAGGAGAATGATGTAATCGAACCCTCATCCAGTCCTTGGGCCTCTCCCATCGTCTTGGTCCGAAAGAAAGATGGCTCCACCAGATTTTGTGTCGATTACCGACGGCTGAATGAAATCACCAAGAAAGACAGTTACCCTCTTCCACGGATAGACGACACCTTGGACACTCTTTCCGGACACAAGTGGTTTTCGACCCTGGACTTGAAGAGCGGCTACTGGCAGGTTGAGATACACCCTGATGACCGAGAAAAAACAGCGTTTACAACTGGACAAGGCTTATGGCAGTTTAAAGTGATGCCCTTCGGCCTCTGCAATGCACCAGCTACGTTCGAGCGTCTTATGGAGACAGTGTTAAGAGGACTCTCTTACGAATCCTGTCTGGTCTACTTAGACGATATCATCATCGTGGGACGCAGCTTCGAAGAACATCTGGCAAATCTTAGGAAGGTGCTGCAAAAGCTTAAGGAAGCCAATCTGAAGTTAAGTCCGTCCAAATGTAATTTGTTCCGCCGGGAAGTGAACTATCTTGGTCACATCATCTCTTCTGAGGGTAAGCAAACCGATCCGGAGAAGGTATCTGCGGTCAAGAGTTGGAGTCGTCCCGAAAACATCCATCAGCTGCGAAGTTTCCTGGGGCTCTGCACGTACTATAGGAAGTTTGTGAAGGGTTTTTCCAACATTGCAGGACCTTTGCATAAGCTGACGGAGAGCAAGCAAAAGTTTGAATGGTCCAAAGAATGCGAAGATGCATTTCTACGACTGAAGGAGGCTTTAACATCAACGCCTATCCTCGCCTATCCTCAGCCTGAAAAATCCTTCATCCTAGACACTGATGCTAGCAACGAGGGCATCGGAGCTGTTTTATCCCAAGAAATTGACGGAAATGAACATGTCATCGCTTACTGGAGCAAATGCTTATCAAAGTCGGAGCGGAATTACTGCGTCACCAGAAAGGAGTTACTGGCCATAGTGAAAGCTGTAGAACACTCCCATCATTACCTTTACGGCCGAAAATTTCTGCTTCGGACAGATCATGCCTCATTAACTTGGCTTTTGAACTTCAAAAATCCGGAAGGTCAGATAGCCAGATGGATACAGCGGCTCCAGGAATATGACATGGAGATCAAGCATCGAAAAGGGTTATCTCACGGTAATGCTGACGCTTTATCAAGGAGACCCTGTCCTGAGAACTGCCACTATTGTTCCCGAATCGAGAAACAGTATGGAACGACTAGCCCTACCGCCTATCAGGTGACAGTGACTCCAATATCATCAGAACCTGATCCATGGAGTGACGACCAAGTTCGAAAAGATCAACTTGAAGACCCCGACATAAAACCAATTTTGGAGTTCATGGAAAGTGACAGTCGGCGACCTAGCTGGCAGGACGTTTCCATCTTCAGTCCTGCAACAAAAAGATACTGGGCTTTATGGAACTCTCTCCATTTACGGAACGGCGTGCTACACCGAAAATGGGAATCTGACGACGGCAAAACATCTAGGTGGCAGTTACTACTTCCCCGATCAAGGATTTCAGATGTTCTGAAAGAAATACATAGTAGTGCGACTGGAGGACATTTTGGTGTCTTGAAAACCCTCAATAAAGTTCGGGAACGCTTCTTCTGGAGTAAGGCGAAGGATGACGTGGAGAAGTGGTGCCATTCTTGTGACGCCTGTGCTGCTCGTAAAGGACCGAAGAAAAGAAGCAGAGGGAAGCTACATCTGTACAACGTTGGAGCTCCTTTCGAACGAATTGGGATCGACATCCTGGGTCCTCTACCAAGAACTGCTGATGGGAACAAATACATTCTTGTTTCCATCGACTACTTCACCAAATGGCCGGAAGCATATCCCATTCCAGATCAAGAGGCTACCACCGTAGCAGAGACTCTAGTCCAACATTGGATCTCGAGATACGGAACACCTTTGCAGATTCATTCCGATCAAGGGAGGAATTTCATCTCTGCTGTGTTTAAGGGCCTATGTCAAATTTTCGGAATTGAGAAAACTAGGACAACACCACTACACCCACAATCGGACGGCATGGTGGAGAGATTTAACCGCACAATCCTGAATAATCTCTCGCTTATGGTATCCAGAAATCAACAGGATTGGGACAAGAAGCTACTTTTGTTCCTGCTGGCCTACCGCAGTGCTGTCCACGAGACTACCGGATACGCCCCATCTCAGATGCTCTTCGGACGAGAGCTTCGGCTACCTTGTGATCTCGTCTTCGGTCGTCCTCCGGATGCGCCTGCATCGCCTGAGGAATTCATCCAGGATCTCCAGGCCCGGTTGGAAGACGTTCATAACTTCGCACGAGAGCGAATCAACATCGCGGCGGAGAAGATGAAGACCCGATACGACACAAGGTCTACTGGACATGAATTCAACGAAGGCGACAAGGTTTGGTTATGGAATCCCATCCGACGGAAAGGTCTGTCACCCAAATTGCAGTCGCATTGGGATGGACCCTACAAAGTCCTTAACCGACTAAATGACATCGTAGTGAGGATCCAAAAATCACCTAATGCAAAACCTAGGGTTGTACATTATGATCGGTTAGCCCCATACTATGGCCATAGTTCATGAGTATTACGTAAACAACCATGGTTGATAACATAAAAGTTGTAGATAATTTTTGCTTTTAATGTTTAGTAATATTTCTTGTTATTATTGTGTTTTCTGTATCTGTTAGTTATTATTTAATGTGTGTAATTGTGAACTTGTGATAGAAGTTTGGCACCCTTTCTGGGGATTGTACTGCCCGGGACGTGCAGTCCTTAGGAAGGGGGCAATGTTACAAATTCTGTAAATAGTAATTATTGTAGGAACGTAACCTGTAAATAGTTTCCCGTAATGAATATACAACCCCTTTTTCATATGGCTAAAGTATACGACCCCTATTTCCTTTTTGTTCATTGATAAAATTTGATAACGGTCTACTACTTTACAGAAGCGTGTGGAATATTTGAGAAATTTCTTTTCGGTGTATTTAAGCCGTTAGCGATGGATAAACAGTTAGTTTTCGATTCAGATTTCGAACTGTGAGTGTGTATTAGCTCTGTTTATAGCGAGGCATTTCGCTGTGTTGTTTTCGTATTTGGAAGTAAATACGTGTGTAAACGTTGAGTTTACGGTGTTGTGTGATAATTGCTTAATTGCTGATGAATAATTTAGCAGTTGTTGACGATCTTTCCTGTACATAGTGTAAATAAATTTCCTGTGTTTTTATCAAGAACTGTGTTTTCATTTCAAGAAAGTGGAAGTCGCACCGAATCCGTTACATTATGATTACTGCATTACTGCAATCGACTATTCAACGTATTGCAGTTGAACTGCTTTGATATTTACAAGAATGCCTTCTAACAAGGATTTGCTTATGTATTGCAAATTTAACGAGCTCTCAAAACAATTCTGAAATAACAATATGCTTACATAGACTTTACATTGTCAATTCGTCCGTATCTGTCTCAGCTGTGTTCAGAAATTTGTGCAGGGTTTGAGACGTAAACAATGAAATTCATTTGTGTGTTAAGTAGAAATTTAAAATTGAAGTAGAAGCAAATGAAAGTAACTTTATGAACCTAAATTGTTCAAAGAAAAAAAAAAAAAATTGAATTTTGGCATCTTGAATTCAAATTATATTTTTCACAATCACGAGTGTGTATGTAGGCGTGTGTGTTTGTGTCTGTGTGCAGGCATGTGTGTGTGGTATGTGTGTGTGTGTAGGATATAAACGCAACCTGGAGACTGTTTTCGCTAGAGGAGCAGCATCGGGAGGGGCCGGTCGACGGTGGTGCTGCAGGGGATGGCGGGGGGGGGGGGGGGGATAAAATCAAAAGAGCACTCAAATGAGAACAATAAGCAATGTGATTGCTTAAAAAAAGGAATCAGGTTTTATTTTGATGCTCAATGTACATATTTGTTTTCATTAGTTCAATTAACTCTCTGTTAGTTCATGTTGCTCTTCTTACGTTTTGCTAAACCTCTTATTAATGTAACCTTTTAAAGACATATTACTCCATTTATATTTGGTCTGAGTTTTTGAGCGTCATAAGTCTGTAACAGTATAGTGAAGTGACTTTAAAAAATAAAAACATAAGCTGTTATCAAAAACCTCAGTCAAACTTGAACTACTTCAAATTTGTGTTTAAAAAAAATATTAGCGGGTACACACATCCACTAATTGAAGACTCGAAAGAATTCAACAAAACTGTGAGCAATTATTAACAGTTCCAGCTAATTTAGTGGAAAAACGCGTCACACCATATGCGTTTTTATCCTACTTTCCCGTAAAAATAAAAAGAAATGATAAAAAATCATGAAATAATATTTAATGCATCTTGAAATATCGCTATACATATTAAAAAAAGGTCAACAATTAATGAAATAATTTAAAAAATACCAAAATATTGAAAACTGCAAAGTAGGGTTTTCAGATGTGGAAAAGGTGTGTTTGTTGGTCAATCTGTCTGTCCCCTCCTAATAACTTTTGAGTGAATAGACCGATTTGGACAAACTTTTTTTTATGTTCGGCGAGGTTTCGGCGAGGACACCTCGTTCTTATTTTCCATTCTTTGATCTGAACGATTTTTCGTTCAATTTTGGACAGTTCAAAAAACCTTAACATTAGCCTCAACGGGGAAATTTAAGACAAAGATGAATCTCGAACTTAAAATGCGAATTCGTTTGAAAAAAAAAGTTGGAAATCGTTCTTGATAAAAAGCAAGTATCAAGACGTTTTTTAAATACTTTGCTGTTTTAAGAGTATTTTTTGAACAGTTTGCGGAAAAAACGAAGTTTTAATTTATTTACAGACATTCTAACAGACATTTTTAAAACCTGAAGATTCGAAAACGACATCTTTGGCAGTTTCAGATGACGTTAGGAGAGGTGAACTCGGGGATTTTACAGAGAAAATTTGCAGAAAATTTAGTCTTAAAACCAAATTTTCGATGATCTTTAAGGACGTTGGATGGGTGGGGATCACGGGCTTTGGTCTGGAGGGGAGGGGGAGAAGGGAGGGGGGTTCCCAAAAGTTCTTCCCATGGATTCGCCGCTGCAAGAAAGGAGTGTCAATGCTGAATACAATGAAATTTTACTTTGAATCTAACTTTTTTGACTCCGATTTAAGTAGTCTTGACGCCTCTTAAAAATATGAGCGAGGTATCTCTCTAGAGAAATATTTTTTTGAAACAGCTTTGAGTTAAAAAAAGAAAAGAAAAAACAGTACTCCATCAAAGTGAAAGCTTTCAAACTAGCATTGAGGTTTCTGAACAAACTATGTATTTTGCTCTTTACAAACCCCTGCTGCTACTGCAAAATGTTTTTTTGACTGGTTTGAAAAGAATAAAGATATTTTAACGATCTAGCATAAATCAAAAACGATCTGAGTGTCTTTGTACGAAAAGGCGTAAGAGTAGGCACTGAAGAGTTCTTTTAATTTAATTGCCAGGACGAATGCTTCAATATCCCAGTTGCAGTTTTACCCTCTAATGTTATGTGCTCTTGTTTTATTTATTTTCATCCTATTATTACCAGTACTATTTCAATTACTAGAAAATCACCCGTCAAGGTATGACTGGTGAAAATTGCTTCGTCGTTTGAAAGAAGCAGTTGCCTGTTTGGTGATATATTTTGATAGTTGAAATTTCTACCCTAACTCCAGTGGATTAACTCTGAACTCCAGTAGATAGCGTTAGTTGTTGACCACTTAAAAATATGAACGAAGTATCTCTCTGGAGAGGTATTTTTTCGAAACAGCTTTGAATTAAAAAAAGAAAAGAAAAGAAAAAAACTTGCTCGTTCCTTCATTCTCCTAAAACTAGAAAATTGCTTCTCTTCTTCTACATTTTAACGAAGCAATTACCTGTTTGGTGATATTTTGATGGTTGAAATCTTAATCCTAACTCTAGTGGATTAATCCTAAACTCCAGTAGATAGCGTTCATAGTTGACCGCTTTTTCATTTCTTCATTCCCCTGAAATGACTCAGTCTTACCTGTAAAACAGTTAAGTTACCGGATCGAGTTCAGCCTTGTGACAATAAAGCCTTTCACTGCATGTTAATCATTAGAAATCACATTATCAAATTATCATGCCGCACAGTGGTTTAAGGGCGGCACAGTGGTTAAGGGTAAAAAATAGCCATTTTTAAGTTTTAAGATAAAAAATATTTCATGCCGTAATTACTTAGCCCTTGAGTTGTAGTAACTTACTCCATTAAGAGTTTTTTGAAAAAAAAAAAAAAAAAATTCGTTTTTACAAAAATAAGCCGAGATTGTTGAACAATTACGTTTTTACTTTTTTCGGACGTACGCCTTATACTTCAGTTTTAATTCATTCGTTCAATAAAGAAGACTAAAATTTAATAAATTTTAGTCTGATTTGTTTTACACACTTATAGGATGCATATTACATCGTAATTAAAAATTAAAAATTCATCAAAATTGAAAACTACCTGAAATAAAAAAACATTATTTTCTTAAAAATATAATGAAAAGTATTGTGGAATACACTTTTATCGGCGGCTTCCGATGGGCTAAAATTTATATATATCAATAGTTTAATCCTTCCTGTAAATAAACAACAACATTTTAGCTGCGACCACCTGCGACTGCAGTCGTGGCAGATGTTTTTGTTTGATCTTCGCTATTTACGAGTACCAATATAGTAAGTTAGAAAATAACTCGTAACGGTACGACACACATAGGAGTATTTGGCCAGTAAAACCGGACAAAAACCAAAATAGAAAAGTTTGACGAAAATTGTTTTAAACTTACTTTACTTCAAGTCAGATAACTGTTCTATCAAAGGACAGCAGTAAAAATCTCATCTTTTGCATTTCCGTTGGTGTACGCTAGTCGGAACTTAGACATTTTTGGATCTTCTCGCTTTTGCTTTCGACGCTTTTCATGCTGTCTCCATTTTATTGTTACTGTATTTAAATGCGATGAAATTTTGTAAAACAAACTATTGAATATGGAAAAAGAAGGTATGTAGCTCCATCTAAAATCCTGCTTTGTTGAATTATTTCGCCATTTGTCATTTTCTTACTCTGTGAAATTAAGTCAAAATTGGGTGCTTATTTTTCACTAAAATTTTTAGAAATTAAACTTTTTGTTTAATTTCCGGGCCGAGTCGGGCTGTACTTTTGTTATGGGCATAAAGTATATGCAGTCTGCTATGATATTCTGTAAAAACATCTTCCGCCTATTTCCGCCATTTTGTTTTTAAAGAGTTTGAAGTTGGTGAGTAAAAATGGCTTAAGTATTTCAAGTTCAGAGATTTTTCTTTTTCTTTATAAATTCTTCTGAAACTGTCAAGTCTTTTACCAGAATATGATATATGATATCATGAAAGAATTCAAAGCCATGATGCTGGATAAAAAGGGTATATTGTCGGGAGCAAAACTTGAGGAATCAGGGAAATAGGCAGATCATATTGAGTCGTGTTTTTGAAGTATTTTTTAACCGAGTTCAACTGTAAAGAGGCATCTAAATGCTATATCGATGATCGTTTCTTGAATAATAAAGAACAATAGCTAAGATATTTCATTACTGGTACACAAAATCTGCGCAATTGGCAGAAACCATCAAAGTCCTTTCAAGAACTAAATTGTAAAACTAAAGAACTACAAAATCAAGTACCTGTTGAAGAGATGACAAGTGTAGTTGGTATAAGCCAATGCACTATAAAAAGTGATAAATCCAAAATCATAAAATAATTAAATTCTTTACCAACTGGATCAACCAAACTTCGAAAAAACTATTATTTCCTCTATAATAATCTAACTGTTGTTATGAAACAGACACCTCAAGAGGCTCTCGCAATATTTGCAGGCAGAGACTTCCCTAGAGGGCAGCGGGAAAAAATTAAAATGATAACAAAAGCAATTACTCCTAGATGTTCAATTGCAGAAAGTGTTTAAAAGGAATGTTGCCCGGATGAGAACCCAGTACGAGTAACAGATACCGTCTCTGAAATTCATCTTCACGTACTGCTTGACCACTATGGGTTACGACTATATATTTATAACTAGCTGCGTCGCCCGGCTTTGCACGGTCCACCTCGAAAATAAAAGTTATATCAAGTGACGCGAGTTCAACACTCAGGCTTGAACCAAAAAAAAAAAAAAAAAAAGTCACTGAAATTTTGCGGCAGATTGCGGAAAACCCCAAAAAGTAAACATTTTAAATCCCCTGATTACAGGAAAAGCCTCAAAATAAAAACAAGAATTTTACCTGTTCATATTCGAGAAAAAAATGGCAACAGATCTTTCATCTCAATGATTTTCTTCACCCGCTATACATTTTAATAAATCCCCGACATGGATACACAAGAGGAGGTTGTCGCAACCGTCCCTCCTAAAATCAAACCCATACTAGCCGTGTACCCAAAAGAATACAGGGACTTTGTCACTGGGCTTAAAACAGAGACTCAAGCTGAGTTCAAAGTAAAGGTTTCCGGAGAATTTGCCAGAATTTTTCCGGCCACTTCTGACGATCACAGAGCCATTTCGGAGTACCTGCTCCGAACTAAGATACAGCATTACGTACAGCTGGCTAAACATAATCGCCCTGTCAAAATTGTTGTTAAGGGATTGCCATTGACAACGGATAAAGATGATTTAAAGTGGGCTCTTGAAGAGCTTGGCTACGGAGTTAAGAAGGTCGCGCAGCTTGTGCGAAAGGGTTCCACTCCTTTGCCGATTTTTCAAGTTCACCTATCACACACTGAAGGGGTTGAAAAAGTCTTTGACTTGACCAACATTCTATATACATATGTCACTGTGGAAGCATATAAACCTAGGAAAGGGCCTTCTCAGTGTCACAGATGCCAGAAGTTTAACCACAGCTCCTAGAACTGTTTTATGACCCCGAGGTGTGTTCGGTGTGGGGGTGAACATCTCTCCAGTGACTGCCCGTACAAGGCTGCTAAGATGGATAAACCTATGAGTGCCAATTGCCAGGGCCCTCATCCTGCCTCTTACAAAGGATGCCCAAAATATAAAAACTTTATCAAGAAGTCCTCTAAAACTTCCCCCAACCCCAGGTCACTTACTTCCAACTCAACTAATTTCCCAGCACTCCCTAGTCAAAAACAAGCTGAGAGTAAGAGCGATGGCACTGTGAGTGCCCCCAATGCTCTCACACACTCATTCGCCCAAAAGGCCCGAGGCTCAGCCATCGCGGGTGCTTCAAACAGAGCGGCTCAAGCCACCTCTGCTAGCGACGTGAGCACTCTGGCCCCAGAGCAGCCTCGTCGCAAACCATCAACCGGTGCTTTCTCGGAAGCTGCCGGAACATGGGACTCCATTAAGGAGATCTTGGACTTTTTCAAAGTTCTGAACCTCCCTGCCATCATTAAAACTATCAAACTGGTTCTGCCTGAAATTAGAAAACAATCTGACCCTATCAATAAACTTTGGGCTCTTTTCCAAGCTTTCATGGAAAGTGATGAGTTATTTCAGCGCACATAATGGCTTTCCCCCTCGGTCTTTCTCTTTTTTCGTGGAATGCCTGCGGGCTGCTCGACAATATCACTGAACTTAGGCAGCTTGTCTATGAACAAGCGCCCGATATTATCTGTGTGCAAGAGACGCATCTTAGACCAATCAATCGTGGGATTGGGATCCCCAATTATAACTTTTACCGCAACGATCGACTTCCAGATACAAATAATTATACTAGGGCATGGGGGGTACCTTAATTTATGTTAAGAGCTCTATTCCACACCACCAGAACCTAACACCAAGCCTTTTGGCACTTGAAGCTACCTCTATCACAATTGCACCAAAAGGCTTTTGCCCCATCACGATTGTCTCTGCGTATGGCCTAACACTCAGACACATGAGGGCGAAAGAAAAAGCCTCGAAGCTCCTTCGGGATCTAGAAGCAGTCTTTCAATACCCTCATAGCACAATAGTTTGCGGAGATTTTAACGCACACCATACCTTCTGGGGCTGCAATGGAACCACCGCCACTGGTAGAACTATTTTTGACTTTGCCCAAAAGGCAGGAATTACCATCGTAGCTCCTCCCACACCTACACGTATCACTGTGACCAGCGCATCTACTATTGACTTTGGGATGGTCAAATTGTTTCCCTACAGTTGCGAGGTGACTTCGCTTGCAAAGCTCTCCTCGGATCACAACCCAGTCAAATTTGTCTTTGACACGGTTACAGTGAATACTGCAATTCCACATGCCTCGAAACCTGATTGGCCCAGGTTTCGTAAACTCCTGAACTCCATTCACTTTGATTTTCAGGACATCAATACTGGGACTGAGCTCGATTCTTCTGTTCACAATTGAACTAATACCATTATTAATATCCATTCCAAAACCTCCATCCCCATTTTAAAGCAAAGCTATGCTAAGGAGCTGCCCCTCCACATCAGAAACCTAATTAGGTCAAAAAATCAGCTACGAAAAACTTATCAACTCCGCAGGGATCCTGCTTCCAAGTCCGACCTCAATAAGGCACAGGAGCTAGTTAAACAAGCAATTAAAAGGCACAAAAATGACTCATGGACTCAATATATTTCCTCCCTTACTGCAGACGACACTTCCATTTGGAAAGCCGTCAAGCGGCATCGGGGGACGTATAGACACATTCCGCCCATTAAAGGCAAAACCCTTCCAGGAGGCCAAACTGTAACTGCTGTGACTGATATTGAAAAGGCAGAACTTTTTGCCGATCATTTCGAACAGCAGTTCACACCTAACAACACCAGACATGACGAAACTGAATCACTTGTTAACATCACACTACACAATTACTTCACAACTCCACACGCTAGCAACACCCTTCAGATTCAGCCCTCAGATGTTCTAAGCTATGTCAAAAAGTGTAAGAAAAAGAAAAGTCCAGGCCTTGATAGAATCACCAACTCTCTAATTAAAAACCTGCCAATTCGTACTATTTTCTATATTACCCAACTCATCAACAAAATACTCGAGTTGGGTCACTTTCCGCAGGAGTGGAAAACTGCTATAATAATCACTATTCCAAAAAAGGAAAGAGTAACAGCGGAGCCGTCGGAATACCGACCAATCAGCTTGCTCTCTGCTCTCTCCAAAATTACTGAATTCTGCATTCTCAATAAACTTCTTGACTTTCTTGCGGATCACAACATCATACAAGCTGAACAATTCGGCTTCCGCAGGAAGTACTCTACAAACCATCAACTACTTAGAGTCACAGAACTTATCAGAGAGGCTGAAAAAAATCATCAGAAAACCATCGGGCTTTTCCTTGACATAGCGAAGGCATTCGATAGGGTTTGGATTGATGCGCTAATTTACAAACTTATACGCCTTGGGTTACCTCTTGCACTCATAAACATTATCAGCTCCTATCTTATGAATAGGCACTTTATCGTTCGAGTGAGAGAAACTCTCTCAACACCTAGACACATACGGGCCGGGGTGCCTCCCCCCCCCAAGGCAGCCTCTTAGGCCCAACTCTTTACTCAATTTTCTCAAACGATATCATACACATGGACAACACGCATCTTGCCATTTATGCAGATGACACCTGCATACTAGCCTCCGCTCAGGGACTTTATCAAGCCTTTTCAGCAATTCAAAACCACTTAACACATCTAGATATCTGGCTAAGGACTTGGAAAATCAAAGTTAATGCCAACAAAAGTATAGCTACCTGCTTTTTTACAAGAACAACTGAGCTCCCTCCTATTAAACTGCATCTTTATACCGACCCGATTGATTGGTCTCAGCGGGCGAAATATTTAGGCATAACGTTCGACCGTAATTTAACCTGGCGACCTCACATTGAAGAGGTACGCAAGAAGTACCTCACTTCCAAAAAACCACTAAATTGTCTCCTGCACAAAAAAAGCGTTTTATCAACGGATAATAAACTGCTCATTTATAAGTCCTGCCTAAGACCCATTATTACCTATGGAGCGCCCATATGGGCGACTTCTGCAATCTCTAACTTTAACAGAGTTGAGAACTTGCAGAGAGTGATGGTTCGAGCGGCGTGCGACCCTCCCTGGTACGTCCGTACGGACAAGCTGGTGGAAGAGGTTGGCATCCCGACACTCCACAACTTTTGCAAAAAGCTCGCCAAGAGATTTCACTACAACATCCCCCGTGTTGGCAATCCACTACTTAACAACCTTCCAAATTACGATCCATTGGATCCGGCAAATTCTCGCAGGCCTCGCGCTCTGCTAGCTTAGTTTCAATTTCGAAACGGGGTGAGTGAATCCCTTATCGGGTTCATACCTCGTTTCGACTCTAGTTATTGTGCTACACTCTGGCTGGGAGCATGCTCCTATCTATTTTCATTTCACTATTTTCTTTTTAAATTTCTTATCAACATTTTAACATAGTCTTAATTTTATTTTATTTTTATTCATTCAAATAGCCTAGAAATCCCCCACGGGGAAAAAAAAAGTATAAAACTTTAAAAAAATATGTAGGAAGCGAAAAAAAAATAATACTTAAAATTATTTAAATAAAGAAGAACTTTAGTTGAAATTTACTTTGAAGAGCCTTCGGCTAACCATTATGGTACTCCCGCTAGAGGAAGCCACATCTCTCGTACATCCACGCAACCATCTTCTGCGCCAAAATAAAGCCATGGCCCCAACCGGGGAACTATCAACATACCACACCAGAGGATAAGGGGCAGGGCCCCAGGTGCCTCAAGCAACGAACTTATATTTCCGTGGCATTTTAATAAAAGCATTGTTATGGAAAGTTGAGATGAAGCACTGAATAATAATTTGAATGGAGGAAATCCTTCGAAAAATAGGGATTTGATTTTGAAATCTAAGAGTCATAATTAATAGTTTTTAATTGATATCTCCGCTAATTATTATCGGAGGATTATGTTAAATAGCCAAACATGAAGACGGGAAGATGACGAATCCATCGATACCTGGTTCGATGGTCAGTTCACTGTCGTTCGGGAGAAGAAGCTTGGACATAGATAGATAGATATTCAGATTTTATATGTATAAGATAGTACAGGGGAAGAAACGTCTTCAGAAGGGAAAAAGCAAACTATGGTTCTCTGATATTAAAACAGGGCTATGATGGGTACCAGCAGACACAGTAAACAAAAATTTTAAAACATTACTGAAAGCGATGCAAATATTAAACAGAGCTCACACTACTAGTTGTAATTATTTATGGTGAAGGAAACAAAATTACAAAATATTATTCCTTCCTCTGTTAGATTTTCTCGACCTATACGAGTTAAGTTATTATCCTTTGCCTAAAAGTATACATAATTTTTTGATGCCAGGTGCTGCAGTTTACCTGTTTATCTCTCAAGCAATCCAACCAATTGCTCAGTTTTCAGAGAAGGCAGCTGTAACCGGCAATAAGCACTCGCAGTATCACAGAGTACATTTTTCACGGTGATTTTCATGAGTGGATTGTAGCAGATGCAGACTTAACAGACACTTAGCAAATCCTAACCCCTACTAAAGAAGTGGTAGTAGATCCAGGCAGCTCTAAAGAACAAAGTCGTTTTCCATAGAAGGAGTAAATATGATGATCGCAAGACGCAAGCAAGCAGTAATAAATACTAGATGAGCTACCGTTTACTACCATTAAGTGTATTTAAGAGAAAAAAAGATAATTATTTTCTCAGAAATATCTTTTTTTCCTTTAAATAAACACCTTATTTTGTTCGAGTAGCAAGTTTTAATGCATTATGTGACAAAAAATCGCATCAAATAATTTTGTCCGGTTTTTTGATACAAATACTCCTATGTGCGACAGGGGTAGATTGCTTTTTTATCAAAGAAATTGGTCATCAAATTTGACATGCTCCAGACTAACGAATGTCACAGTTTCATTACTTTGCAGGAGAGCCTAAAAACGTTTGTTTACTGTTTCCGAAAGTTGGGGCATTTGAAACATTCACCAATAAATATATAGGATTTTTTAAAATCAGATTTACGTTGTTATGGCTTAATGCGGAGCATTATTCTACATGCAATACAGTAGTAACCTGAATATAACAATTTTCGGACCCGTTTGGCTTTAAAGAAGATACATATGAGAAAGAAATTTTTAAAACTCATACAGAATTCTATATAAAAAGTTAAATAACCATTCTGTTCATAAAACAATGAAATTAGAAAATCATTAAACGTTTGAAATTTCTGATTTCCTTTTCGAAATCATTCTAGTATAAAGCTGTTCTCAGTTTGACAACATTGCCAGAAAATATTGTTCGAGGGTATCAATTGCAATAAATGAACCTTGCTTGTGGTATACGACTGATTTAATTTATATTTTTCACTAAAAACAGAAATGAATTTGAACTACAGAGAAACCCTGATTTCATGTTTCTCAGAGGCCTGAATCTAGCATAAAATACATAAAATATGGGAAAACGTAAAACACGGGAAATGTATAAAAAACAAAAATCAGATAAGGAAATAAAAATAGTAACAAAGTTGCTACGATGACGCTTATAAAATGTAAAAATGCGATATTTTACAAAAAGAACATTATTGTACTCACCAGTTTAGATCATTATGACACATTAAGTAACGAATTCGGACGTTTAGGTTAAAAATAGTCAGTAATAATTAGTTATTGAATCCAAAGTAAACATAGCATCTTCTCGAAGTTTTTTCCTGGTCTTTATGATAAAGAAAATAGTCTTTCACTATTATTAAGCTCTTAAATGCAGTATTGAAAGAAGAGACGAGTTGTGTTTCCTCTTCTTCTTGTTCATCTTCATTGATGGTCGAAAAGTCCATAAGATCAGCTACGGATGGAGCAGAAGCGTTTCTGTTTTCATGGATTTACTTTCAACATAGTTGATTATGTTTAAAAATGCACAGAGGGAAACACTTTTCTTAATTTTAAAACATTTTTTCTCTTTTTTGTAACTGCCATGAGAAAACGTAAAATGCGGGAAATTCATAAATAACAAACTTTTCATCCGGGTTAAATTAATATTATTAGTGTACGGAAAAACAGGGGACCTGATGATAAAAAACGTCAAATGTGGGAAAAACGTAGATGCGAGGGACGTAAAATCGGAGTTTCGCAGTGAATACGATCAGCAAGCATGAAGATAAATATTACCATGCAACATTTCTTTTATATATATATATATATATATATATATATATATATATATATATATATATATATATATATTTATTTATTCCTATGTAGATGAATTAATATCCTCATATATATAAAACCCAAAATCACTGATCGAGTAATACCAACCACCAACAATAAAACTCGTACCATAGCATGCGTGACGGCATTATTTTATTGTTGAAGCACCAAATATATATATATATATATATATATATATATATATATATGTGTGTGTGTGTGTGTGTGTGTGTGTGCGCGCGTATGCGTGAATAGCTATGAATTTACATTAATTCCAAAAATAATTTTTCTTAGTCATTTATTGCGAAATATTTATACTATATAGACACATAAAAGATCCAGTTTAAAGTCATGTAAAGCAGAAAGATTGAGTTTATAGCATGCCCCAAGAGGAAGATAAATATTTCTCAGTGAATCCTTAAAAGCTTATCGATCTGAACACATCTTTCAAAAATCCCCCCCGAGAAATATAAAGAAGTGTTAAAAATAGTTCAAGTTACATGTGATAAAGATTACACGCACAAGCCTCATGTTCATGTTAAATTACAATTGGTTTTAAATGAGTATTTCTTTTTCATTGGAGTTTAACCCATTAAACATGTTTTAAGACTTCGGTTTGAAGTAGATGCAAAATGAAACCAGCTTCGAAACATAAAAATTTGTAAAACTTGTCGGTTACGGTGCCTGTGATTAAAAATAGTGGATGATTTCAATATTTTTCGTAAAGTAGAGGATTTGTGGAAAAGATTTACTATATTTTGAATAGCTTTGTAATTAGAAATTGAACGCGGAAACATAAGTTACAAGGAATTTTTTTTTTCAGGGACATTTTTTTGCATTAAAATTTATTCGAAAATGGATTCATATGGTATAGTTCAGAATAGAAATTATATGCTGAAATATGTTTTTAGCACTATAATTTAGATTCATTGAGTATTGATATTTACAAGTCTAATACGTTTTCCTAGTTTTCTATTGGAGATTAAAAAGTTCATAATGATGTGTAGAGTTTTTATTTAGGACAATAATGAATATCAAGTATAAACCATTAAAATAATACTCTTGAAATATTTTTAATGACTAAAGTTGTTAGTGAGATCATATGGTATCTGATTGTGATTAGATTTCATTAACGCGAAGACCATACTGTTCATAAGTTTTGGTTGCCTTATAAGTAATAAAGACGGATATATTTTTCAATTTTATAACAACTATAACTCAAAAGCGGATTATCTTCAAAATTGTGAATGTATTTTGTAACAATTACAAAATATAAATTCTGCTTAAAATTTCAATAGGGAACGTCATATTCTTTTGGAATTTCAAACGTTTCGCATGCTTTTACAAAGTTATTCAAAATATTGCATTGCATCTATAGCTATACGAGGTATAGCTATTAAACAGTGAGACTGACGCTGCTATAGAAGATGTGCGCATGTGCTAAACGCCAGCTACCGACAACTTTATCCTGCAGACTTCTTTTTCAAATACAGTGCCTCTCGTTTCTGTATGCAAATCAGTACAGCCATAGCTCACATTAGAGTTGATTTTTGTTTCGCCGGAAAAATGCTAAAAGTAAGAGTAAAGCAACGAATTGATGTAAAACTTCTCATAACACTTGAAAAAACCTCTACCGAACCTTACAATTTAGTGAAAGCAGTGTGTCAGAATGAGTATTTATTGCGTGCAAGTGATTTTGAGCATTTAACGCATTTTCAAGATCGTTGACTGGTGCTCTAAATGAATTACTTCCGGGTCGCCATTCTACGTCATAAACTGATGACAATATCGAAAAAGGCGATAATCTGATTCGACCTGACCGCCGGTTAAGTAAGAGTTAAAAATTCCTTTACTCTTGTAAAATAAAATAAGAAATAACAAAGTTTAATTGCACATTGCTGCAGGCACGTGTTTTGGCGTTACAAGGAGCGCCTTTTTCGGTGAAAAAAAATGAGCTTATGGTTGAAAAGACATCCGATTAAACATTGCTGTTTCTTATTCTACTTAGCTTACGTCGGTTAAGTGTTCGAGCAATTGCTGAAACTGAGCACTGATAAAGCCCCGAATTATGGAAGGCAATGTAGCGATTCATTCCACAAGGTCTGTCAAGACGTTTCTAGCCACGTTCAGTGTTAGATCATCCGCCTTATTCACCGAATCTTTCACCGTGAGACTTTCATCTGTCTCCTGAGGTGAAGTTGGCATTGAAAAGAACAACATTTGAGTTTGCAAAGCTGTGAAGGAGCTGACAGAAGAAAACTTCCAGCACTGTTTCGAGCAACGGAAGATTCAAATGGAACGTTGAAGGGATAGATGGAGGAAGGGGGCGGAAGGGTGGGGGGGTGTATTTGAAGGTGATAATAAGTAAAAATGTATGAAATCAAATTTAAATATTTTACAGCGTCACTTTCGTCGCTTAATGACCACACCTCGCATACGTTCGTTTTTTATAGTTTTTTTTCTTTTTGGACAGCTGATTCATCTTATCAACAAAAATCAAGATATAACTTTCAAGTGTAAAAGATGCTTCACCAATGAGATATAAGTTGTAATAATTTACACAGCAAATAAATCATTAAAGAACAATACATTGATAAGTAGTGCTTTCAGACAGATTAATACCTTTACATTTAAATCTAGAAGGAAAAAACAACAACAAAGAAATAGGAGTTACCAGTAATGATTGATGAGAACGAATTGATTTCTAATTCTTACCGGTCGCAGTCCATCCACGATGTTCCTGGTTAACGATTTGTACGGCATGCTTCTGGCTTCTTCAGTGCGTAAAGAAATTTTTGATCATAAAATTCTGTGTGTCTCTATGTAAATTTTCATTAGACGGGCACTAAACTCAAATTTGATTGTGCAACTCCAGTCATTTATTTGAAAAAAAAAAAAAAAAAAAAGGCACCAGGGCAGTTAGATTAGACACTAAAGGAGGCTGGACCAGCCCACCTGCTGTGGATTGGTGTACCTATGACAATAAATATTGCCACAAATTTTATGTTAACTGAAAAAAAAGATCAATTTATATTTTTTTCTCAAATAACAAATTTTTATTTAACCAAATACATTTTACCACTTTGTGGACATTGATCTTATCCAAATAATTTTGTCAAATGCGACACACTCTGCTTTAATTAAAACATTTTAAACTACTCTATTAAAATGAATGATCATAAGTTTCGGAAAATACAGCTTAGAACAGGCATAAATCTTCCTTTCAAAGCTGTAGCCGAAACGAGTTTTTTAAAATTTAAATGATTAATATCAGAAAACATTTCAATCATGCGAAAGAAAATTCTTTGCAGATAAAGTATTCAATAAATCATTTGTGTTCCCATCTCAGCTGAAATGCTTTGAAAACTGCTCCGAATTTTCGCCTTTCATTCAGCACATTAGTTTAAGTATTAAGAAATGATAAACTTCTCTCTAAGTAGTAGTAAAATATTCTCATAATCTCATTTTTTTTAAATTTAAGACTCCATTTTTCTTTCCACAAAAAAAAAAAAAAAAAAAAAAAAAAAAAAAAAAAACAAGTATGCAAGCAAAATGTACAATTTTTCATCTTTTAATGTTCCTTTCATATTTATGTAAAATTTAAAAATCTATTTATAAATTTCATAAAAGCATAGAATAGCTTCAGAGTGCGAATTATTTGGACTCTTCACTCTTTTCTAGGTGAAATTAAGTAAAGCAGGTTTTTTTAAGCAGGTTTTTTTTTTTTAAATGAAACGATAGCTTAAATGAGGTAAGGTTTTTACTAGTAAGTGGATGGTGAGGTACGCTGCTCAAAACAATTAGGGGAGCAATGGAGCAATCACACAAAAGTTAAAAAAACCGTTGTGAGGCCTTGTATTTACTGCCTTGCAAAGACATATAATATAGTATACACGTGTATTAAGATGCAATACAGCAAAATACAACCCAAATTCAAAATAATAGAATATCAGAACTGTTTGAGCAAAACTTTTCCCTGAGTCGGGGAAAAATAAACACATGCAAATTAAAACGACTAAAACTCGTTACTCATGAATGGATAAATCAATTCAAACAACTTTTCAGGTATTTTAACAATTTATGAATCATTAACCCATTGGAAAAATAGATAGATTTTGCATATGGGTCAAAAAATTAGAATACTCTATTCATTCAATGCGAATTTTAAAAATTAGCGAAAATATTTGCATACCTGTTACCCTATAGTTTGTCACAAGCATGGAGCTTGAAACCTGAATAATTTTACGCTCTTTTAAAAGCCTTTTATTGCTCAAAATGGGTCGTCAAGGTGATAAATAGGGAAAAAAACTAAGTTACATATTGTATCAATTCTTCGAAAAAAAAAAACTATCCAACTCCATTCAAATGAACGTTTTACAATCTATGGTATGTAAGATTTTAAAGGAACATAGACCAACATAGACCAAGGACTGACCAACTAAAAAGTAACCGAAGTAAACGAGGTAGAAAAATTGTAACATCTGGCAGAGATAAACCGAAATTAAAGTAAATCGTCCAAAATAATTGTTGAAAAATACTTCTTACGTCCATAAATGTTTGCTAGAATGTATAGTTATCTTATCCACCCCAACTACATTTGGACGGCTGCATAAAGAGCAGTTGCAGTTGCGGACCTACAAAGTAAGACCAAAAATAAACATGAAGCAGAAACGTGCACGACTCTAACGGTGCAAAGAAAAGCTCAAACAGGGGCAACAAGGTTGGAAAAGTATTATATTCAGTGATGAATCTTTTTTTGAAATATCTGTGAACAAAAAAAGGTGTTCGGATTTGACGTTTAAAAAGAAAAGCATATGAGAAATCTTGTGTAAGACGTTCTCTCCACTTTGACACATCCTTAGTTTGTGGGTGCATGTTTTTCTAGAAAAGAATATGAGACGAGGCTATACTCTGAAATAGTTTATGTCAAGATATGTGTAAAAAGTAATGCGGATGGAAGAAATCGATATCCATAAGAAACTAACTTTTTTTTCCGATCCGTTTTAATAAGTTTTTTTTGGCTATCTTACATTTAGATTAGTACCATTGTTGTGTGTCCTACACTGTGAAAAGCTCAAACACTGTGTAACACTGTCAAACTCTGTGTAAAGCCTCCATGTCAAACTTCTGCCAGTAACATATCTGCCAAATTCCTGCTAAAAGTCAGTAACCTTCCTGAAGTTAGCTTGGAGTCGTTCTGAATAATTCAGTCACCTTCTCAGCAAAAACTAGTCTTGTTTCTGAAACAAATCAGGATCCTTTAGTCAAGACTTAGATATGAGTAACTATAGTAATAGTTTGACATCGTCCTGATTTACCAGGATAAGCTCCTAAAGCTAATATGGCCGTACCTAAGGCTCGTACAAAGCCTTTAAGAAAAAAATTGAGTATATCTTCATACTGGTGGTTAAAACTGATGGTTAAAAATAATACTGAGAAGTCTGAAGTCTCAGTTTATTTTTTAAGTGAGAAACACTCAATGCATGAGCTGAATATATATTTTCATTGTTAGCTAAAAATGTTTTCCCCCACAGTAAGACGTCTGCATTCATGAACAGTCCCCCCCCCCCGTAGCGATTCAAGAAACATTTTTTCAAACATACTTGTTTTCACATGGTATAAGTGGAATACTGAATAGTTGCTGGAAATAATCTGTGACGTTTTAGAATTTTCTCACTGTGTATACTAAGAAACCAACTTAAAAATCTTTTTTGCTCTACAAATTTATCTGTAAAATATAAACCTAAGCTACACGATACTTCATAAACAAGTATTAGCTTCTAAATAAGGAACCGTGTTATAAGTTAATACAGAACGCTAATCCAACGAAATATTTTACCAACATCTGAAACTATTTTTACGTTTTCCATCATTATTATATAAGCTGCAATTTTATCGTTTTTAAAGTATACTTTAAGTCTTCAAATTTCACCGAAGCCATTTTTTTTCCTGACGGAGCAAAATTTATTACCAAACTCAAGTAAAGCTCGAAAGATCGACTTTTAAGCATGCCCCACGAGGAAAAGAAATCATCTTTCTAAATCCTCAAAAGCCAATGCATCTAAATAACCGGCTTGGATTTTCTTTTAAAGAAATGTTAGAAGTATTAAAAGTCTTTCAATTTATACACAATGGAGAATATAGATATGAAATTGTATGTTTTATTAAAAATAAGTACGGCTTTAAAAGATCGAAAATATTCATTTATAATAAAAGAACGAACTCAGAAGAACTGTAAACATTCTAATTATTAATGAATTTTACTTCAATTAAGTTTAAATGTATGGTCTTAATATGGATTCCTGAACTGCAGTGTTTTTAGAGAGCTAATAAGCGATCTTACGTTCCTATGCACACTAATAAAAAAATCCAAAACGTAACTGGTAATTTTCATGGATCGTTTCAGGATTTCTCACAGGTTTTAACCTATTTCCTGTGAAAATTAAATATATTCGTCAAAAAGTATCTTGAATTACTCCAAGTTGCAAGAATGCAGACTTCTCACTGCTGGGAAAATATTTTTCGCTACCAGTTTAAAGATTAACTGAACGTATTTATTTAGTGTATCGGCTTTAGAGCGATTATGGTTCATCCAGATTGACTAATCTACCAATAAGAGCGAATTATGTCTCTGGATTTTATAGCTTTGCAAGAATTGCAAGCAGGTGAGATGCTTGGTACTTGCAATTCTGTCTTAGCGTTGTCTCTAGTTGCGATAGTGCTTTTGGAGTTTTTTTTGGCAAATCAGGATTGCGCCAAGCTACTACATAAAACCTAGTCAAGTTTTCTCTGAAGGTTTCAGAAACATGACTGGCTTTTACCTGAGATACTTCTGTATTATTTAGAAAGATTTAAGGATAATTTCAGAAAGGTTACCGACTTATTGCGGAAAACATCAGTGTTTTTTTGCATGATACGTTACTTGCAGATATTGGGTATATCAGCTGCTCATTATTCTCCAGAAACGTTTCTGAATCGTTTTTACAGTGCAATCATTGGTCGTCTGGATGTGTAGCGTCAACCCTTTTAACTTTTAAAAACAATATAGAATCACTCTTGTTCATAAGAGAACGAAATGTGGAGAATCTCATCATGACAGCCGTAGCCAGATTTTTGTTTCAGGGAGAGTTTTACCAAACCCATTTCTCGTAAAAATCCGTCTTTTCAATCAAAATTGATTTCAATCACACATTTTATTGCAGTTTTGTTTTAATAGATTATTTAAATGAGGGGGACATATTTTTGCTTTATGCGTATTAACATGAGCAAATGTAGCAGAAAAAGATACTGAAACAAATATACAATGTGAATGTGAGGCAAACTTGAAATAGTGAAATATTTACTCTGCTTTTAGCGCCACCTATGTTGTAATATTTTAATCATGTATTAGAACATTATTAAAAAATCTCTCCGAAGATTAAATCATATGATAATGAAAGCAATTTCCAAAAATAGATGCTCATATTGTAATATTTTGCTGTAAGTCAAAAACTGTTTTTGTAATTATGAAATGATAAAGTTCTTAGTATTAACATTGAAAAAAAAAATAATTGAGATCTTCTAATGTTCGGTTCAGCATTTATTTAGTTAATATTAAGCTTATTTGTATTTAAAATATTTTGTACAATGAGTCAGGTACACGCGAGGCGAAGTGGATGGGACAAAGTGAAATAGTTTATTTCGTGTACTCAATGATTTACTAAATCACTTACGTATTCATTTATTAATTAATTCATTTAAATTCCTTCATTTAGTAATTTATTATTCATTCATTCATTTACTTTCTTATTCATTCACTGTTTTACTCACTCATTTATTTTTCTTCACATATTTTTTAAATTTGAATATTCCTTTATTTTTTCATTATCTTCTAATTTATTCATCAAACCTTTCATTTACTTATTCATTTGATAAAAAATATATTTTTTATAATCAAATAAAAAATATTTCGTTAGAAAAAATTTCATTTTTTAGTTTGTCAAATGGAAAAAAGAAAAAGTGAATATTTTCCACTTTTTTTTGAAGGCACTAACTTATTTCCAAAAAAAATAATTTTTCAAAGAAAGTTTTATGATAAAATACAATGTTGTTTCTTTATGTACTGTAATTTTCAAAAAAAATTTCCTATTTGTTCATTTCGAAAAAGCTTAAATGTCTTAACTATTTCCCTTTGCCTCCCATTCCCCTACTTTATGGAAATCAAGAAACTGCTCTCAGGGGGATCCCTCATTTTAGAAAAATGTCGAATGAAAGTGACAGTTATGAGAATGTCCACGGTGGAAAATTTCGTGCTTTAGTAAAATTTAGAATATTTTTTGACGATTCAGAAACCAAAAACATCTAAAATCCACACCAGAAAATGTAAAATATGTAAATCTTTTCATTGCAAAATCATTTGATTTATGCTTTTGAATATATCAATAAGGAAGAAACTAAAACTAATAAAAATGCTGCATAACGTTTCTCAGTGATGGCAGATGAAACAACTAACATTTCATACACAGGAATATTTTGAATTATTTTCAATAACAATAATGTCACTTTTCAAATGACATTGAAATGTACAATAATAATTTTTCTGATTTTTTTGTAATAGTTTTGAAAATTTTCGGAGGGGGTTCGAACCGTAAAAATCTTGCTTACGGCTCAGGTCAGCATGCAAAGGTCACCGTTGACGGTTTGTACAGGATTACAATCAAATATTGAGTCTTTTGCTGATGTTTTTGGTATGTGTTGATATTTATATCGCGGTGTCCCCCAATGCCATGTACGAATTTGGAGGAGGAATGGAGAACATGATGATTTTTCTTTCTTTTTCCTATATTTTTTTCTTTCTCTATTTCTTTCTTTCCTTCTGCTCTTTTTCTTTTTTTACGTCTGTGTCACCAAGCCCTCTCAAGACCCGGGCCCCTAGTTTCTGACTAGGCTGACATGGCCTCTTTTCGAACCTGATGATGACACATATGGCCTCAAACGTAATGCTAACGTACTACATGCATTAGAAGCCAGAAACATACTGATGCGAAAATTTATTACACAAACACAGTTTCACGCATCATTTTAGTTTTTAAGAAAGGTTTTAAACTGTTGATAAAATTTACGGCCTGCAGCTGGATGCATGGGTTACAATGGGTTGCAACATGGGTTGCAAGGACAACGCACGAGCCATCGCAATGACGAGTCACTTTCACAAGCTTTTATCAATTGCTGCGTTGTTGTTGTGACGTTTATAATATAGCCACAGGTCGCAAATTTTTCCAACAGCTGTAAACCTTCCTTTGAAAATAAAATGTTGTGTGAAATTATCTTAGAGCAATAAATTTGTAACTTGCTTCACAACCATCAGTTTTTGGCTTTGTGTCCACGTCAACATTGCGTTTGCCGCCTTTTGTTCCAAAATAATTTTTGCTGTTTACCGTGTTCTCTATCTAGCTTATCTCCAAGTTTTTACGCGGCATTCTGGGACACCCTGCATTCACGGTCGGTCTTTCACTGTAACATTATATTGGCACCTCAAAGCAACAGTAGGTTATCTTGCTATTATTTCTGGGATTATATTAGAACCCCTATAACTGGAGAGGCCGACGCATCCGCCATTTTGGATCAAGCGTACAACAGGGAAAGCTACCTTTATTGGCAATCATTCGCCAAATATGGAACGAGAGAGTCAGAGAGCAAAGGTGAATATTGGCGAAGTTTTGGAAACAGTTGGCGTCGTTTCCAGGCTGCCAATCACTTCGCGGGCTATTAATTATCCATTTCTTTTTGCTATCTGCATCTGCTGGAAATCTGAAGAACTGAAATCCTTTTTTGGAGCTGTTTGCACAATTAACAGCCGAACAACCATCCATTTGACCCAATTTAACACATGCTAAACAAATGTAAACATCAGCAGCAATGCTATCGCTACGAAGCACTGGATCAAGCTTCCTCCAAAATGGCGGATGCGTCTGCTCCTCCACTATAGGGGCCTTAGATTAGATGTCTGTTGCCCTGAGGCGACGATCTATCGCACATTAGTTTGGTCAAAACAATAAGTTACGACGCAGTCAATAATACGTCAGCTATCAACACTGCGGTTTATTTGCATCCATAATATTTCTAAAAAAAAAAACCAACCGTTTATATTTTATTAGTAAATCATAGCTTCGTGATATCCCTTAACATTCGGAATTTCCCTTTTTGAGTCGTACCACTATTATTCTAGATATGTGATACCCAGAGAAGGGCTGCAAAGTCGGAGGAAAAATGACCAAGTCCGGCTCTAACTTTGACTCCGGGAATTTCAGAGCCTTCGACTTCCGATTCCTTTACTCCAAACTCAGTCCAACTCCGACTGTGACTCCGCAAGCACTGGCAGAATTACGGACTTAGGGGAAAATGACCGACTTCGACTCCAAATCTTGAAACTTTAAAACTTTGACTCCCGACTCCAACTCCGACTCTTTTACCCTTAAATTAGTTCGACTCCGACTCTAACTCCACATTAAGGTGGTTCAAAAATACATGTAAAAAAAAAAAGTTTCTCCTAGATAGCAGGACACCCCTCAATATTTTTAGACTTGTGGATAGTAATATAATGGGAGAATTTCAGCTTCTATTTCAACAGAAAGAGGGTGCTTAACCCCTCCCCAAATTTCATAAATATGGAGAGGAGGGGGGGGGGTCAGGTTAAAAATACATTGAACTGAAAAAACAATGCTACATATTATAATATACACTAGTAATATGCATATACATTGCAATAAAGTAATTATTTACAAAAAAAATAAGCTAAAAAAATAAAATAAATAAATAAAATAAAAAATGAAAAAAAAAAAAAAAAACCTGCTGGGGAAATTAAAGGTTTCTAAATTTGTGACATTTTCTATGCTACGGCTAGTGTTAAATTGAGATGTTATTGAGCACCCTCTTAAAAATTGAGTAAGAAGCTAAAACGTTTGCAGCATCATACTATTAGTAAGTCTAAAAAAAAGGGGGTGTCCTGGACTCTAGCTAAAAAAAATGTTTTTTGAACCACTCTACTCCACATCCTTGGTGATAGACTGTTCAGCTACCAAAATAAAGTAATGCATTTTACTACGAAACTTGCATAAAATATCAAATGTTTCCCACCAATAAATATTTCGAATAAGGTTCATATCTCAGGGATGAATTTTAAGTTAATAGATTGCATTTTTGGATGTGTTTAACATAATAATATTCCTAGGAATGCTACGACACATGCATGTATGCACGCAGAATTCCATATCGTTCTTGCTGCCCGATTGGCATTTGAGCTTGTTTGCGTCATTGCGTTTTGAACACACGCATAACTGATGGCTGAATTGTATTGGTATATGATATTTAATAGATTGTGGAGGCCGGAATAATGTTTGAACACAGAGTTCGAGAATTTAGTGAACAGTACTTTAAACAGAAATGATTAATGTTTGAAACTGAAGTGCTCAATTCTAAACAATTGTTTCTCACACAACTGTTGAATATTGAACATTCAAAATTCATTGCATATGATAACTAAGCGGAGTATTTAAATTGAATACATGAATGGCGATTCGACGAAATATGTAATCATCGACGTTCGTAAATGATACTGGGACTTATTTAGTGGGAAAATATTTGTTAAGATTTAATTGTTCTGGTAACCATCAACTTAGAAATATAGTTAAAAGAAATTCGATTAAGCTTTGGTTATCTGAGAAGAGTTGATTTCATACTTCTACGAATGTGCCACTAGCTATTTGCCTGGCATCGAGTTTTTTTTTTAATTTTTGAAGAGGTGTTTAATTATTACGGGAGAAAACCCATTGATTGAATTTATAGTGAGTAAATTGCTGGTAAAGCCAGTGATAAAGAAAAAATAATTAAATAAATGAAAACCTAAAGTAATATCATCAGAGTGTAAAATTGCCGAAGTAAATTGTATTGTTTCTAAATTAATTCGTTTAAATTTCATTTAAACATTCGTCTTTAAGTTTTACCCATCAGTATATTATGTTTAATTTTTTTACCGACCTAAAGTTTCTAAAATATATATTTTTCACATTAGTTCATAATATGTTTGACATTATGCATAAAAACATACATGTTTTTGTTATGCAGATTGTACAAAATGGTGTAAACAGTTTCGATGTTTATGATCTTTTTTTTAAAATGGTAAACAAATTGAAGTAAATAAACTGAAAATAATGCTTAAATTTAAACAAATGTAGTGCTAATTGCCTAGTCGATAAGCAATTAAGAATAATAGTATGGTTATTATACAGTTAAAGCAATTTCAATTACAATTAATTAAAAGCTATGTTCATCATTATTCTCTTTAATTTACGTTCTGTTAATGCTGCTTTTTTTTTGCGTGCCATCTAGAACTGCACTTACTATTTCAATTTCGCCTTTAAATGTGCTGATAATATTTGGGTAATTTTTAATAGTGTAGACAATGAAGTTCTATATTTAATTAATTCGTTAAGTAGTTAAACGATTCTGATTACTTGTTTTTATCCGTAATAAAGTTCCGTTTCGCTTATATTACTCAAAATATTTGCTCGTTTGCCAATACGAAAGACTTTTGTTCAAAACCTAACAGTGATAGGACTTAAAATATATTTACCTTTCGTGAGACTCGAATTGTTTTGAGAGTGCTGCCGTTTTTTCCACTGCTCTATCTCAAAATGAGAGCAAGTTATGAGCCTTTTGGAAGAGGATTTCCCCATAGTATTCTCCACTCCCCCAAGGATCTCGAGCGCATAGGAGGGATGACTACAACTGTTTTCATATTAAGTATAGTGCTTGAAACAATGATCGTTAAACTGAATGTCTCTGTGTCTGGATATCGGGATCTCTCTCTGTCTGGATCTCTGTGACGCGCATAGCGCCTAGACCGTTCTGCTGATTTTCATACAATTTTACACAAAATTAGTTTGTAGCAAGGAGGCAAAATCTCGAAGCGATTTTTCAAAAACTCGATTTCGTTCTTTTTCTATTTCAATTTTACGAACATTTTACCGAGCAAATTATCATAACGTGGACGAGCAAATTACTATGACATGGACGAGCAAATTACTATAACATGGACGAGCAAACTACCATATCGTGGACGAGTAAATTATCATAACCTGGACGAGTAAATTACCATAACACGGGCGAACAAATATCCATAGCAAATTTTAATTTTCTACTACGGGCAAAGCTGTGTGAGTACCACTAGTAGAAAATAAATTTGTATCAGATTTTCCTTTCATGTTCAACCTCTATCCGATCCCGGTCTACCTGGTTTCTAAATGTTTTGAAGTGCAATATTTTCCTTGTTTGAGTCAAATTTGAAAAATCTGACAAGTACAATGCAAGAGGAAATTATATTGCTCTTTCTTTTGCGCAAGAAGTGTCAATACTTTGTATTTAAGTACCGGATTCTTGCGTTTTTACAGCTGTTGTCAGAAGAATTAATGCATTTGAATTGATTATTTCAGAAAAGTCGCACGTCACATCCTTTGTAAAATTGATTTAGCTTTGGATTTACGGTATATTAATACAGAAAATCCTGCTAAAGTTGAAAAAAAGTGAGTCTTTGTACAACAAAGCGCTTTATTTAGAGGGCTACAACGCATAGGGACCGGACCTATGCGGGTTCTGTTTTCAACATGAATGAAGAATAGTAAGACGGCATATGTTATTAACATTTAGTAAGCATTATTAACCTTTTAAAATTTCTGGTCGCGATTTTTAACATGAAATTATAGAAGGGAATGAAATTATATAAAGAAATATCATTAGTTACGAATAATTTCGGACATTTGATGAATATTATTGGATGAATTAAATATTTACGTTTGAAGCTCATAATAAACGAATGTTAGTTAAATGCGATGGCGTAACGTAACATTAAGATTTTTTTTTTAATTTAAAGAAAAAGTTATACATTTCAAGTTTTATGCACAAAATTAAAGGCTGCAGCAAAGTTTCAAACCATGACTTGCAAGTGCCCTGTGTATTAACTACCAGGAATTTTTCAACACTTTAAGTTAGAGAAAAATTTCCTTACAAAATTTCGAGCGAACAGAAACGACTCCAAATAGAAGAAAATATTTTGAAAAAATTTGAAGTTTAATTGTCAGAAATGTTGTCTAAGAAAATCACTCCATTACTAGAAAACGTTAAAAAAAATGAATTCCTTACTTTTTTAAATTGCAGTCCGCATATTACAGTACTGCAGTACAGTTGAATCCTTCAAGGGACCAGCAAAATTGTTTAGGTTTGACGAAATTTCGTTACACCAATACTACAAATTTATTCATGATTTTAAATTTTGTTTTGGAGTTACTAATGTCTTAACTATAGTTAAACTTTCACTCTACCGAACTTCACTAAAACAAAGTGAGATCAAAAGTATGGAAAATTCCCTAATTTTGTATGAGCTTTAGAAGCTAGAGAAAAGACAATCAAAGCTATTTTATGACTATTTCTTCATTAAGATATAAATTAATTTCTAACTGTTGCCACAACTTTTTATAAGTAATTTTTCCAGAGAACTTAAAAAAAAAAAAAATCATCTTCTTTCAAAACGTATGTGGCTTTTCACACAGTTGCTATTGTCAAGACTCCACCGATCCTAACAACTTTCTTTTCAAAGTAGACACATGACGTATTGAATATTTGTACTGCTATTTCTTTTTAAATATTCATAACAATACGGACAGATGCAAGTCGAAAATCATGCGTGAAATTGCATAGAATATAAAAAGAATACTTTATCATATCTTCTAACGTCCAAGGTTTTTGTTTTTGGAATAAAGCATAGAACATGTCCAAAATGAAATATCAATAAAAATTATAAAAACATCTAGTTTTTGAGAATTTATAATATCTGTCATAAAACATCTCACTTTATTAGAAATTTGGTTTAAATTGACTATAATGACACAATTTAGATTATATCGCAAAGTTTTGAACTATTTGTATGTTACATACTTTAAACAATATCATTAGCTTCAAATAATAGCGGATAATTATTGAATATTTATTTTATATTAATTTAAGAATACGTGTATACTTATGTATTGAAGTAGATATTTGTCGTTTATTTATATCATTGAAAGCGTCAAACGGTTGAATAATCTTTAATAAAATGGTTTTTTAAGGCATAGCATTTGGTGCTTTTTCTGCTCGTTTTCATATTTAATAGGATTTTTGGAC
The DNA here is from genome assembly GCF_026930045.1 of Uloborus diversus. Lineage (NCBI taxonomy): Eukaryota > Metazoa > Arthropoda > Arachnida > Araneae > Uloboridae > Uloborus > Uloborus diversus. The sequence continues at coordinate 145,560,821 of NC_072734.1, read as the reverse complement.
AGGTAAGTGTCAGCGCCAGGTTTTAGATTGTGAACATACAGAGTGTGTCTTATTTTTCATTTTCCGACAAGATGGTCCCCCCCCCCCCTATTAACTGATGGATGCTTGCCATTTCCCAATAACTAGCTTCCTGGTCGTTATATTGAACGAGGTTTTGACGACGGCAATTTTTCTTCTATGGCCATCGCGCTCTTCGGATCTAACTCCATGTGATTTTTTTAAGGGATCACATGGTCCTCTGGATTATCAATGATTCTTTGTTTGTGCCCCTACGCCACGTGATTAACAAGATTTACTCCAAAAGTTCACAGCCGCATTTGCCATCATTAATCGGGAGATGTCAAAGCGAATGAAAGAAGGTTTAGACCTTAGACTTGGTATCTGCCGAATAATGAAAGGTTCACTTAGCCAACATTTGTGAAACAAAACTTACAATGTTCTTTTCTAAAGTGAAATCCAAGTTATTTCTGTCTTGGTAATATTCGGAAATCCCCTCCCAATTCCTACATAAATGTTTCTTTTTAATTAAGGCTCTTTTGCTTTCTTGAGGTTCATTCTTGTTCTTAAAATTTGTTCTTGGCAATTTTTATCCTTAAAGAAAGAAAAAATAAAAATCCTAACTCAAATAAAACTCAAAAGATTGAAATTTAGCCATGCCCCATGAGAAAAAGAAATAATTCGTCTAAATCTTCAAAAACCCATGCATCTAAATAGCCACTTTTGATTTGTATCTTGAAGAAATAACAAGAGTAAAATTCGTACAAAATATACGCTGTGGAAAAAAGAAATATGAAATAGTCTTTTTCGATAGAAATAAGTATGACTTTGAAAGATAAAAGGCATTCATTTGGTCGAAAAGTAAGTTTGATCATTTGAAGGAATCATAAATAAAAACTTGTTTCAGCTACTTATAAACATGAAAATGAAAGTAGCAACTCGGTGCATGTTTCAGATCAATACTTTCTTAACTGGTGCTCTCTGAGCTCTCTAGTTCAACTTGAAATTATTGAAGTCTCTAGTAGTATAATAATAAAGTTTACTACATTTCTGTATTGTGCGAAAAATACAACCATCTGTGAATTTAATGAGGGTCTATTAACAATATGCCCTATGAAAGGTAATTCTAATAAGGTATCTTATTTGAAGCGAAATACACTTAATGTGTATTGTGTGTAGTTGTTAAGACATTTCTGTAATTATTTATTTCTGTACAATATATAAGTAAACAGTTTTCTATTAAGTGGAATAGTCCTGGGAAAGAATAAAACTGAAGTATTTTTCTAAATTAAGTCCTCATAAATTTTAACTTCAAGGAAATTCATAAAAATATAGCGGTCTTTTACTATGTATGTATACGTTACGGTGAAAGTTTGAAATCTGGTAAGTGTCGAGATTTGACAGTGAATATCAACAGTTAAATACCAAAACATCACCGAAGAACCGAATATTTCAGCTGAATCACCGGTCGAATCTTGATAACTCGAAGCTTATAACTCGAATATTCCTTTATCTCGAAGTTTTCGTTGGGTCCCAAACTTTTGAGACTGTTTTGGAAACTTCCCATAACTCAAACTACCAATAAATCGAACGTTTTAGCCCTTGGGACTTAGAGTTATCGAGATTTGACTGTATGTTTATGTGTTCCTTATACGAATTCGGATTGAAATAAAATTATGTGTGTAATAATGTTAATTCATTCCCATCAGAGAAAAATAACGTGCTTAAAAAATTACAAAATTGGTTTCGATTTTTTTCAGTTTTTAAAAGAAGTTTTAAACTTGAGAAAGTCTAACTGGAGAAGGGGCACATATTTTCGATTTTTGCAACGTATTAAAGCCCTTGAAATGTTGCACAAGAGTTTTTTGTGCAGTTCATGGATTAATTAAACCATGTCTAATTTTTGCTTTAAGAAGTATAAATTCTAAAACGAAGCCCGCCAAGTTATTTCATTGCGTAATTTGTTTGCTTTCGTCAAAACATGTATTCATTTTTTCGCATTTGTTTCGAATATTCACTTTGAACATTAGTCTTGAATTGGATTCAAGAGTCTAGTGCAAACTGTTTTGACTGTTTAATTAAACTATGCGACTATTTATATAGTTAGCATACTTTCTACAACTGATATGGTAACTGTTAGAAGAAGAACTTTTTCTAATAATAACCTGTTCACAATTTTATAAAATTTGTTCGTAAAAATCAAAAAATATTTTGACACGCAATGTACTCCGCTTACAGGTTAAATGCATTTGGCCGTATATTCGACATTCACTCTTCGGCTTACCGAATGTTTAGTAGAAGTATCAAGTTGGACAAATACCGAATAGTGGCCGAATGTAAGTTACATGCTTTGATGCCTTGGTGGTCTTACCAGTAGGGCGCTGGACTCGTAACCGAAGGATCTCGGGTTCGATCCTAACCGGTCGAAGATCCCCTGTATTCGTTACTGGTGACTGGGTCACGTTAAATATGTCGTGGTCACAAAGTCTCCATGAGAATTAATGCCTCTGGGAGTATTGGAACGGGGAGTACTCGGCTTCTGGGCTGGATCGAAAAATTAGAGCTGTCTTCAGGACCCCTCACCAACAGGTTAAACCACAAGTAGTGGTATGTACGGGCAACCATATAATGTGAACTGAAATTACATAGGGTAGACCCGGGCACGTTTACATGGATTTTTTTCAATGAATTTTCTAATTTTAATGTTTTAACTTAAGAAATTTCAGACATTGCGGTTTCATGAAAATGCGTAATAGTGCCCCATCGGCAAGTTTGGACTTATTTTTAACGTGTAACAAAATTTAATGACTTTTCTGTACATGCAAATACAATTCTCAAAAAAGGATAAAATTTCTGCTAATTTTTATATATTTGTTCTTTTTTTAACTAAGTGTTATTTATTCAAAATAAGCTTCAAAATGTTCAACAAAAAATTAACTCAACTAGGTAGAAAATAGATTATTCTTTCTTCATCCTAGACCGAAGTTAGACTGATGCTCAAAAACTTGTGTGAATATTTGCTAGGGAGCAGCATCAATCTGTTATGACTGTTGGCTCTCCAG